>NC_057713.1:69537387-69563809 GCF_004010195.1 Chiloscyllium plagiosum
TGAGGGGAGATAGGTATAAGACAGATGTCAAAGGTAGTTTCTTTACTCAGCGAGTCGTGAGTTCATGGAATGCCCTGCCAGTAGCAGTGGTGGACTCTCCCTCTTTATGGGCATTTAAACGGGCATTGGATAGGCATATGGAGGAGAGTGGGCTAGTGTAGGTTAGGTGGGCTTGGATCGGCGCAACATCGAGGGCCAAAGGGCCTGTACTGCACTGTATTTTTCTATGTTCTATGTTCTATAAAAGGCAGCAACCATATGGTCATTGAAAGAAACCTGCACTGATAGCTGACACAGCAGTGCAACATCGAGGGCCAAAGGGCCTGTACTGCACTGTATTTTTCTATGTTCTATGTTCTATAAAAGGCAGCAACCATATGGTCATTGAAAGAAACCTGCACTGATAGCTGACACAGCAGTGAGTCTGCACAGTTACTGCCTTTGCTTTCATGTATCTCTGGACATATGAGTGTGTCTAGGAAAAAATAACAAATAGCATAATTCACAGCTGAATTCGGAGGAAACTGTGTCGGAGAGCTCACAGCACAGGAACAGGTAAGTGTATAGTTTTTAAGTGTGACCTTGCTGTAAGTCTGCGTTAGTTAGTAGAGAGGGTTCTTCGTTGATTATGTGTTTTATTGAAATCTGTCTCTTGATTAAATTTTAAAAATACAAACCATTAGTACTAAGCTAGTCTGGCGCACTGTTTTTTTTAGAGCAAAAGTATGGTGCTGTTTTCTGGGTCTGTAGGTTGTGAAGAAGCAAAGTTGGCCTTAGGTAGAGTGATATGCTCTTCCTGTTGGATGTGGGAATTTAGCGAGAGTTTCTATGTGACTGATGATTGTATCTGCAGGAATTGTCTTTGGCTACGAATCCTATCAGATTGCATGGATCAGTTGGAGCCAGAGTTAGAGGCAATAAGGAATTTAAAAGAACTGGGGATGTGAAAGATGGCAGTTCTAGGAAAGAAGAAAAGCCATAGAGACAATCAGATAAATTGATTAACTCCAGGAAAGGTAGGAGGGGTAGGCAGTAGTGCGGGTGTTCTTCTGTGGCTATGCTTATTTCAAGTAAGCATGCTGTTTTGGAAAATGAAAGGGACTCTCAGGGAAATGTAGCACGTATAGCCAAGTTTCTGGTATCAACACTGGCTCTAATGTCATGAGGGGTACGTTGAATTTCAAGCAATCAATTGTGATAGGAGACTGTCTAGTCTGAGGCACAGACAGACATTTCTGCGACCAGCAATTAAAAATCAGAATGATCCTGGTGCCAGGATCAAGGATGACTCAGAGAGGGTACAGAATGTTCTCAAAGGGGAGAGGGTCCAGCAGGAGGTCATTGCACATATGACACCAATGACACAGGAAGGGGAAAGAATGAGACTCTGAAGGGAGAATATACAAAGTTAGGCAGGAATTTAAAAAGAGGTCCTCGTGAGTAGTAATATCTGGATTACTCCCCGTGTTACAAGCTACTAAGGGTAAGAATAGGAGGAGAGAGCAGTTGAATGTGTGGCTGAGGAGCTGGTGCATGGGTGAATGGTTCACATTTTTGGATCATTGGAATCTCTTCTGGGGTGGAAGTGACTTGTACAAGAAGGATGGAATGCACCTAAATTGGAAGGAGACTAATATACCGGCAGGGAGAGTTACTAGAGCTGTTTGGGAGAATTTAAACTAGTAAGGTGGAGGGTGGGAACAGTCAGGGCAGAAAGGAACAAAGTAGAGAACAAGGTAGGATTGATAAATTAAATTGCATTTACTTCCATGCAAGAGGCCGAATAGGGAAGGCAGATGAACTCAAGGCATGGCTAGGAACGTGGGCCTGGGATATCATTGCAATTACGGAAATGTGCCTCAGGGATGGACAGTACTGGTGTCCATGTTAATGTTCCAGGATATAAATGCTATAGGAAAGAGAGAAAAGAGGGCAAAAGATGAGGGGGTGTGGTGGTGTATTTCATAAAAGGAGAGCATTATTGCTGTACTGAGGCAGGATATTCCTGGAAGTACATCCAGTGAAGTTAATTGGGTGGAATCGAGAAAGAAAAAGAGACGATCACATTATTGGGATTATGTTATAGATCCCCGAATAGTTATTGGAAAATTGAGAAATAAATTTGTAAGGAGATTTCAGTTATCTGTAAGAATAATAGGGTGATGATGGTAGGAGATTTTAATTTTCCAAACATAGACTGGGAGTGCCATAATGTTAAGGGTTCATATTGAGAGGAATTTGTTCAGAAAATTTTCTGATTCAGTATATGGATGTACCTACTAGAGAAGGTGCAAAACTAGACTTATGCTTGGGAAATAAGGCAGGGTAGGTGACTGAGGTGTCTGTGGGGGTGCACTTTGGTGCCAGCAACCATAATTCTATTAGTTTTTAAATAGTGATGGAAAAGGATAGACTGGATCTAAAAGTTGAAGTTCTAAACTGGAGGAATGCTAATTTTGACGATATTAGGCAAAAACTTTCAAAAGCTGATTGGGGCAGCTACTTGCAGGTAAAGGGACGGCTGGAAAATGGGAAACCTTCATACATGAGAGAATGGACAGTATATTCCTGTTAGGGTAAAAGGAAAAGCTGTAGGCGTAGGGAATGCTGGATGACTACAGAAATTGAGGTAAAGAAAAAGGAAGCATATGTCACATACAGACAGAAGAGATTGAGTGAATCCTTAGAAGAGTATAAAGACAGTAGGAGTATACTTAGAGTCATAGAGATGTATAACACGGAAACAGACCCTTCGGTCCAACTTGTCCATGCCGACCAGATATCCCAACCCAATTTAGTCCCACCTGCCAGCACCTGGCTCATATCCCTCCAAACTCTTCCTATTTGTATACCCATCCAGGCGCCTTTTAAATGTTGCAATTTTACCAGCCTCCACCACTTCCTCTGGCAGCTCATTCCATACACGTACCACCCTCTGCATGAAAAAGTTGCCCCTTAGGTCTCTTTCATATCTTTCCCCGCTCACCCTAAACCTATGCCCTCTAGTTCTGGACTTCCCCACCACACGGATATGTCTATCTATCCTATCCATGCCCCTCATAATTTTATAAACCTCTAATAAGGTCACCCCTCAGCCTTCGATGCTCCAGAGAAAACAACCTTAGCCTATAAAACCTGTCCCTATAGCCTCAGATCCTCCAACCTTGGCAACATCCTTATATATCTTTTCTGAACCCTTTCAAGCTTCACAACATCTTTCCTAAGGAAGAAGACCAGAATTGCACGTGCAGCCACAACATGACCTCCCAACTCCTGTACTCAATACTCTGACCTATAAAGGAAAGCATACCAACTGCCTTCTTCACTATCCTATCTACCTGCAACTCCACTTTCAAGGAGCTATGAACCTGCACTCCAAGGTCTCTTTGTTTAGCAACACTCCCTAGGACCTTACCAGAAAGTGTATAAGTCCTGCTAAGATTTGCTTTCCCAAAATGCAGCACATCATATTTATCTAAATGAAACTCCATCTGCCACTTCTCAGCCCACTGGCCCATATGATCAAGATCCTAGTGTAATCTGAGGTAACCTTCTTCGCTGTCCATTATACCTCCAATTTTGGTGTCATCTGCAAACTTACTAACTGTACCTCTTATGCTCACATCCAAATCATTTATATAAATGATGAAAAGTAGTGGACCCAGCACCGATCCTTGTAGCACTCCACTGGTCACAGGTTTCCAATCTGAAAAACAACCCTCCACCACCATCACCCACTGTCTTCAACCTTTGAGCCAGTCCTTATCCAAATGGCGAGTTCTCTCTGTATTCCATGAGATTTATCCTTGCTCACCAGTGTCCCATGGGGAATCTTGTCGAAAGCCTTACTGAAGTCCATATAGATCACATCTACGCTCTGCGCTCATCAATCCTCTTTGTTATTTCTTCAAAAAACTCAATCAAGTTTGTGAGGCATGATTTCCTGCACATAAAGGCATGTTGACAATCCCTAATCAGTCCTTGTCTTTCCAAATACACGTACATCCTTCCCCTCAGGATTTCCTCCAACAACTTGGCTACCACCGACGTCAGGTTCACTGGTCTATAGTTCCCTGGTTTGTCCTTACCACCTTTCTTAAACAGTGGCACTACATTAGCCAACCTCCAGTCTTCTACTTAAGAGGGAAATCAGGAGGGAAGAAAGGGGATATGCAATAGCTTTGGCAAAGAGGGTTAAGGGGAATCCAAAGGTATTTTATAAATACATTAAGAACAAACTTGTAACTCGGGAGAGGATAGGGCTCAAAGATCAACAAAGCAGCCTATGCGTGAAGCCACAGGAGATGAGGGAGATACAAAATGAGTATTTGCATCAGTGTTTACTGTGGAGAAGGACATGGAAGATATAGAATGTAGGGAAGTAGATGATGACATCTTGAGGAGGAAGTGCTGAATGTCTTGAAATGTATTAAAGTGGATAAATTCTCAGGACCTGATCAGGTGTATCCTGGAACTCTGTGGGAAGCTAGGGAAGTGATTGCTGTGCCCTTTGTTGACATATTTGTATCATTGATAGTCACAGCTGAGGTGCCAGAAACTGTTATTGGATTGTGCTTGGTATATGTTGGGAGTCAAGCGCTGAGTTACTCTCCAGAATATTCCTCACTTCTAACTTGTTCTTGTCGCCAATGTGATCATGTTATGAGTCCAGTTGAGTATCTAGTCAACTGAAACCTCCAGGATGTTGATAGTGGGCGATTCAATGATGGTGACGCTACTGAATATCATAGATTGTATGTTACTGGTGGTGGTCATAACCTGTAGTGTGAATATTATTTTCAGCCCAAGTATGATTTTTTTTAAATCTGAATATGGATTGCTTCAGTCTCTGAGAAGCTGCAAATAGCACTGAACATTGTGCAATTATCAACACACTTCCTCACTTCTGTGCATATTAAGCTCATTTTTGAAGCCCCTGAAGAATGTTGAGCCTACTACACAAAAATGAGGAACTCTTACATAAATTAGATTAGATTAGATTACTTACAGTGTGGAAACAGGCCCTTCGGCCCAACAAGTCCACACCGACCCGCCAAAGCGTAACCCACCCATTCCCGTACATTTACCCCTTTACCTAACACTACGGGCAATTTAGCATGGCCAATTCACCTGACGTGCACATCTTTGGACTGTGGGAGGAAACCGGAGCACCCGGAGGAAACCCACGCAGACACGGGGAGAATGTGCAAACTCCACACAGTCAGTCGCCTGAGTCGGGAATTGAACCCGGGTCTCTGGTGCTGTGAGGCAGCAGTGCTAACCACTGTGCCACCGTGCTGCCCACAAAGAGGGTTAAGGAGCTGGAGCTGAGATGATTGACCTCCAACAACCATCTTCTTGTGTCCCAGGTATGACTTAAATCAGCAGAGTGTTTGCCCCAATACCCACTGATTCCAGTTTTGCTAGGGCTCTTTGATGTCACACTCAGCCGAATGCAGCCTCAATGTCAAAGGCAGTCACTTTCACCACACCTTTGGAATTCAGCTCTTTTTCCATGTTTGAATCAAAACTGTAATGATGTCAGGATCGGAGTGACCCCTGAGGAACCCAAACTGGCCTTCACTGAACAGGTTATTTTTGAGCAGATGTTGCTTGTCATAGCACTATTCATGACATCTTCCATTAGAACTGATGATCAAGAGTAGACTGATGGGACGGGGTTCAATTTGTCCTGCTTTTTGCGTACAGGGTATGCTTGGGCAATTTTTAACATTGATGGTAGATACCAGTCTTGTGACTGTACTGGAACAGCTTGCCTAAAGAAGTGGCAAGTTCTGGCTCACAAGACTTCAGTACCATTGCTAGAATGTTGTCAGGCCCCATAGCCTTTATAGTATCCAGTGCCTCCATTCGTTCCTTGATATCATGTGGAATGAACAGAATTAGCTGATGACTGATATGTATATTACACAGGGCCACTGGATGAGGCCAATATGGATCATCCATCCGTCACTTCTCACTCAAAATTGCTGCAAATTCTTCAGCATTATCTTTTACACTAGTGTTCTGGGTTCTTCCATCATTCAGGATGAGGACATTTGTGGAACCTCCTCCTTCAGTGAGTTGTTTAATTGTCCACCACCACAAATTCTTACAAGTTTGTTTCTCAATTTCCTGCTATGAGGGGTTTTATAGTTTTCCCTTTCCTTTTTCTCAATTCCACGCAAATAACTTCCCTGGATGTACTCCCAGGAATAACCTCCCTAAGTACAGCCATAATGTTATCCCTAACCAAAAAGCCACTCCCCCTCCTCCCATTTCTACAGAATTGTACCCTGGAATATTAAGCCTGCCTGTACTGTCCACCCCTAAGCCGTGTCTCTGTAATCGCTATGATATCCCAGTCCCATGTTCCCAGCAATGTCCTGAGTTCATCTGCCTTACCTGTTAGGTCTCTTGCATTGAAATAAATGCAGTTTAATTTATCAGACCTACCTTATTTTCTACTTTGTTATGATATGGCCTGATTGTTTGACTTGCTCCTTTTCCCAACTGCACAGTCTCAGACTGATCTGTTTCCTCACTGCAACCCTTGACTCCCCCCCCCCCACCCCCACCTTTCTAGTTTAAATCCTCCTGAGCAGCTCTAGCAAATCTTCCCACCAGTCCCCTTCCAACTCAAGTTCAATCTATCCTTCTTATACAGATCACTTCTACCCCAGAAGAGATTCCAATGTTCCAAAAATGTGAATCCTTCTCCCCTGCACCTGCTTCACAGCCACATATTTATCTACTCTGTCCTATTTCTACTCTCATTCACACATGGCACCAGGATATTACTAGCCTCAAGGACCTACTTTTTAAATTCCTGCTTAGTTTCCTATTTTGTCTCCTCAGAACCCCATCCTTTTCTTTCCCATGTTGTTTATTGTAATGTGTACAATGATCACCTGAGAATATTCTGCACCATCTCCGAGGTATGTTTAATCCTGGCACCAGGGAGGCAACACACCATTCTGATGTCTCATTGTCAGGCTGCAGAAATGTCTGTGCCTCCGACAAGAGAGTTCCCTATGTCAATCAATTGCTTGGAACTTCATGCACGCCTCATTGCATTAGAGCCAATCTCACTTCCAGCAACATGACTATGAGTCCGACATTTCTCTGAGAGTCTGGCACCGCCTACATTTTCCAAAACAGTAGATTTGTCTGAGATAGGAATAGCCACAGAGACTCCTGCAAAACCTACCTCCCTCTCCTACTTTTCCTGGACATAGCCCATCTACTTAACTGTATCTGCAGTTTTCTCCCTTCCTGAAACTGCCACCTATCACACCCTCTTAGCACCTGTAAATTCCTCATTGCCTCGGAAATACTGCTCTAACCAATCCATGCAATCTGATAGAAATTGTAATCAAACACCCTTCCTGTGGACATAATCATCAGGAACATTGAAATTCTCCCAATCTCCCATATCTGAAGGAAGAGCACATCTCTCCACTGAAGGCCATCTTTGCACTTTAAAAATCTACAGACCCAGGAAAAAAGCAGTCTTACTGCTTTTTAAATAACACTGCTCCAGAATAAATTTTTACCTATGTTTGATATTTTTAAAGTTTAATCACTTTTAAAATAAGCCACTTAGCTCTTCTGCTGCTGCGAGCAGATTTCTTCAAG
Source organism: Chiloscyllium plagiosum (assembly GCF_004010195.1). Taxonomy (NCBI): domain Eukaryota; kingdom Metazoa; phylum Chordata; class Chondrichthyes; order Orectolobiformes; family Hemiscylliidae; genus Chiloscyllium; species Chiloscyllium plagiosum. The sequence continues at coordinate 69,545,026 of NC_057713.1, forward strand.
GTCAGCTATCTGTTTGTTTATTTGTTTGTTTCACTGTTTGTTTATTTTTCTCAGAACAAACTCTGAAGTCCAGAGATATTTGACACTCACAGCAGAGGCAATCAGCTGTGAAACTTCATTGTCTGGTCAGACAGTGTGCACATTTAATGATTTTTTTTTAATCTCCCATGTGTTACCTGTTTTGCCTCTGTTCTTCCTTTTTTTAAAGTGTTAATGTTTGATCTCTTTGTTTCCCAAAATTACAAAAACAATCAACAGCTTATGAAATATGAATTATTGCTCCAAGGATTCAAGGAAATCAGCTTGAACACTGAAATATGTCAAAAAAGGAGTACGTCTTACAGCCAGAACATTTCCTGTCCTCCACCTTGGATTCTGATCCTTGATAAATTTTAAGGGATTTGATCTGGACCATAATAAATTGGGAGTTCCTGTTGGGATCCACATCTCTAATTTCAGGTTAGGTTTAGGATAACTGAACTCAAAGAAAGTGAGTGGTGTGTGTTGGTGTTCTCCTTTCAGGTGTTGCAAATGGATGTTTTCAGTAAGGCGAAGAGTTTCTTGGGTATGAAAGAAGTTGCTTGGGGTGATTTACAGAAGATGAGTAAGGCAAAGCATTCAGAATTGTCAGACAAACTGGAGTTGAGGTTATCTGTGCCTGTGAGGAATGAGGAAGTAATTGCAGAATAGCTCAGTATTTATAATTGCCAGAAATGCAATTACAATAATTGGAAATAGCAAAAATTTAATTGCAAATGAAAGAGATTAAATTATAGGCAAAAGCATAAGATAATTGCAGCAGAACAAAGGGCAAAATAACTAAAATAGCTTCAATATAAAAATTAAATGAAACATTTTGAGTTGCAATTGAAATGAGAAAAAAAGGGATAAAGAGAGAGAAGAAAGGAAGAAAGCAAGAATATTTGAACTTCAGAATTTGGAAGTGAACAGTGAAAGTCAATTTAAAATGGCAGAGGTAAAAGTGAAAGGTGGAAGCAGTGTTGAGGATTGGTGGGGATGTGTTTGAAAATGATCAAGTGTTGCTTAGGTTTGACAAGCCAATGTTGTCTATCTTAAACATTGCAGGCAAGAATGCCCTGCGGCATGGTATATTGGGGAAACCGAGCAAAGGCTATGGCAACGGATGAATGGGCACCGCACATCAGTCAACAGACAGGACTGTTCTCTCCCAGTTGAGGAAAACTTCAGCGGTCCAGGACCTTTGGGTGGCCACCCTCCAAGGCGGACTTCAGGACAGGCAGCAGCAAAAAGTGGCCGAGCAGAGGCTGATAGCTAAGTTCCATATCCATAGGGAGAGCCTCAAACAGGACCTTGGGTTCATGTCACACTACAGGTGACCATCATTGCACTATACACACACAGACACACACACACACACACAGGCACTCTTATACACACACATACACACGGACACATATACACAGACACACACAGACACACACACCCTCACAGACACACACACTCCAGCATTCACACAGGCATCCTCTCAGAGATTTAGACCACTCTACACTCATGCACACACATATACACTCTCTCTCACACTTACAACCCCCAACCCAGACAGACACACAGACAGACAGACACAAATACCCACATACACACATATATTTTTTGGGTGAATTTGTACTTGCAGAGTTACATTGTACTTTGCTCAAAAACTGTACTAAGTCATGTAAAATCTCACTTTTTAGATTAAAATCAATCAAATATCATGGCACATACAGAGAATGCAGGGGCTAACACATTCAACATATTGTCTAGCTAACACCAATTGTTACAGTTAACCTGAGAATGCAACTTTTAAAAAACATGAAAGAAGTGAAACTATCATGGTATTCGAACAGATGAAAGACTCAACAGGCAATCAAGGTAATTTTCAATGTATAATTTTAGTTTCATCACACTGTAAATTTTTGCAATAAATTCTGTGCCTTACAATAGTATCCTCCACAACCTCTTGACGAAGGAGCGGCGCTCTGAAAGCTCATGTCCTTCCAATTAAACCTGTTGGACTATAACCTGGTGTTGTGTGATTTGTAACTTGATAAAATTCTTGGCAGTGTAGATGAACAGAGACATCTCGGTGTTCAGGTGCACAAACCCCAGAAATTGGCACCCAGGTTGATAGGGTTTTTAAGAAGGCATATGGTGTGTTGGCATTTATTGTAGGGGGATTGAGTTTTGGAGCCACAAGGTTATGCCTCAGCTGTACAAGACACTGGTAAGGCTACACCTAGAGTGTTGCGTATAGTTCTGGTCACTGCATTATTGGAAGGATTGAGAAAGGTTAAGAAGAGATTTACCAGCATGTTGCCTGATATGGAAGGAAGGTCTTACAAGGAAAGGCTGAGGGAATTGAGCCTGTTTTCATTGGAGAGAAGAAGTTTGAGAGGTGACTCAATGGAGCCGTATAAGATAATCAGAGGGTTAGATAGGGTGGACAAAGGGGGTCTTTTTCTTTGGATGGTGAAGGCTAACACGAGGGGGCATAACTTTAAATTGAGGGGTGATAGATTTAGGACAAATATCAGGGGTAGTTTCTCTACTCAGAGAGTAGTAGGGGCATGGAACAGCCTGCCTGCAACTGTAGTAGACTCGTCGACATTAATGATATTTAAACAGGCATTGGAATTACGTATGGATAATAATGGAACAGTATTGGTTAGATAGGCATCAGATTAATTCCACAGGTCGGCGCAACATCAAGGGCTGAAGGGCTTGTACTGCACTGTAATTTCTCTGTTCTATGTTCTAAGAATATGAATTAGTTGATAAATCAAAGTTTGGCTTCAGACATCATTTTCAATCTGTGAGGATTTGAAACTGGGGAATGAGAAATCCTCAGGTGGTAAAGGAAAAGAAGATCACATTGAAGATAATGAAGATTGTTCACAACAGGGTAAAAAGGAACCCCTTGAAGTTGGGCAAAGAGGAGTAGAAACTGTTTGGTGTTTTCATTGTAATAAAGTAAGACATGTAAAATCAATGTGTACTTGGTTTAAAGCACTGGGAAGACGAATGTGGTAAAAGATGGTGAAGGAAAGCATGGTGGAAACTGAAAAGTTGCAAAAAATATACAATCTGGTCAGGGGTTATTTCTAAGAAAGTGTCAGATTTCTACAAATAATTTAATTGTGTGGGTAAGATTTATTCGTGTACTAGGAGGAGCAGGTAAAGAAATTAAGATTTTAAGAGATATGGAAGTAAATCAATCTTTGATGGTGAATGATGAGGAGATATGTAATTCAGAAGGAGTATTGACAGAAAAGGTTACAATATGTGTAATTCATGGTGAGAAGAGTATGTTTTATTATATAAGGTGAAGTTGCAGAGTCTGGTGAAAAGTTGCGAAGAGTAGTAAGGGTAATAGAGAAATTGTCTGTTCCGGAAGTACAGTTTATCCTCGGAAGTGATATAGCTGGATCCCGGATGGGAGTGATGCCTACTGTGGGTGAAAAGCCAGTGGAAAATCAGACAACAAATGTTACAGGAAGTAGATTCTCAGATATGACCTGACTGTGCAGTAATAAGGTCATAAATGCATAGGTTGAAACAAGGAGGAGAAATCAAAGAGTGAAGATCAGGAAGTTGGATGTTCAAATTATCAGAAACTATGTTTGATCAGGACAAGGAAAAGGATGACCTGCAAAATATGGCTTTGGATTGTGAAATAGATGCACAGAGGCCAATATCATATCACCAAGTCACCCTTTATTTATTTGTGCACAGGCTGTGGCCAGCCACCTCGGAGTCAGTCCCTTGAACCGAAGAGATTCTAAATTCCTGTTTATGTATTTTTTTGATTCATAGTTATACAAAATACAAGAGTAACAATACACAAGAGGAATAGGGACACAACCATAAAGTGCCTGAAATCTCACAAAGCAAGCAGCACTACATCAAACATATATTTTTAGTTTATTAGCCAATATAAGTTACAAACAAAGGTTAATATGAATTACAAGAAACAGCAGTATACAAGGAGAGGGGTGGCAAAGCCAGACCCAAACCCTACTATACAACCAATTTGCAGGGAAATGAGGACAAACCTCAAATCCCACTTTCAGTCATCACAACAATAACAGTAACAAATACATATAAGACAGTCCAATCAAATAAGAAACAGTGCATAGAATACAGATATTCTCCAGCAAGCCACCCGTCCCTCTCACCTTCCAGCCACTCAAAGACAACCTGTCCCAACGCCCTTCCAGCTCTCCATCTGCCCCATACCTCTTCCGGCTCTTGGTCTGCCCTGACACACCTTCTGGCCACCTTTAGGACAGCTCGTTCTGGTTCCCCACCCCCACCCCGCCTCACCCCCCCACCCCTTCAGGATGACAGCGATCAGGACGGCCTACCCACCTCCGGATTCCATAGCCGGTCTTCGCACCGACTGGTCACCTCAAGGATAGCCCGCCCCTGTACCTTCCGGGGTGACAGCGCTGAGGAAGGCCTATCCACCTGCTGGCTCTTGTCCACCTTGATATGCCATCCCGCCTGTAGACTGCCCTGACATGTCTAGGCCACATCTAGAACAGCTCGTTCCGCCTCCCTGGGACAATGGCAAGCAGGGCAGCCCACAAGCCCTCTGGATCTCGGCCTGCCCCTACGCACCTTCTGGCTCTCGGCCACTCTAACAAACCATCTGGCCACCTCTAGGACAGCCTGTCTAGATTACCCCTTTTCGGGACAAAAACGCTCAGAACAGCCCACCAACATTCCACCTTTCAGGTCATCGGGGTAGCTTACCCACACTCCGGCTCTCGGGGTGACAGTTTTCAGAATGAACTATGAGCCTCCCAGCTCACAGTAAGACCTGCCAGACCCAGCGATACACAAAACAGTGCAGGTGATAAATACAACAACCAAAAAGACAGAATCAATTACTAACAAGCAGAGTCATTTCTGGTATACAGAGTCCATTAACATAAACAGTTCTCTTCAGAAAGATGAGTCCATTTCCAGGATAAGAGTCCACTCCAGTATGCAGAGCCCATTGCCAAAAACAGAGTCCACAACCAAAGGGAGATTCCACTCTTGAAGGCAGCAAATGCACACCCCACATCACACATGCAGTCTCCATAGAGGTCTGGTCCATCTATAGAGAACCAGGCCCACTCACGGGAATACAGTTTGTTGGAAAGGTTCAGTTAACTCACAGGGATTTGGTCCATTCCCGAAGGCAGATTCCATTCCCAAAGGTGAGCATGCAGCAAATGCTCACCTCCCAGCACACATAGAGATATTCAGTGTTTACAGAGGCCTAGTCCACCCACAGAGGGACAGGCCTACCCATAGAGGAACAGTTCATTTAGAAAGGTGCAGTTGACTCACTGGGACTCAGTCCAAACACCAAAACAAAAGTGAAAACATATGCAAAAAAAAAGAAAGAAAACCAGCATGCAAGGGCTAAGCCCTGCCCCAAAATCCTCAGCATAGTCCTTTTCTCAAAGTAAAAGAAAAGAGTAACACACAGGCTGTAACCAGCCAAGGAAACAACAATACCCTAATGAGAACTGAATTACACCTGAAACACATTGACTGTATAGATCAGGCAGTTCAGAAATCAGTCCTCAATAAAAAAAAGGAACACCAGTTAATACACTTGCTGTGTAGATCAACCGGTTTAGGAATCAGGTTTCCTTCAAAAAAAGCAGAAACCAACAGCAGTACACAGTGACTGTGACAAGCCAGCTCAGAATCAGTCCCCTGAACTGAGAAGAATCCAAACCCCTGCTTATATTTTTTTTGACTCATTGTTATACAAAATATAACAGCACTAAAACACTAGACAAATAGGGACACAAGCATAAGGTACCCGAAATCTCACAAAATAAAAAGCACTACATAAAATAAAAATAAAGTTTTCGCACAAATTTCACAAATCGTTTTAAAAGATACCACAATGAAATATATCCAGCAAAGAGTCTGTTTCAGTCCCTCAGGGCAAAGTTTACAGCAGGCAAAAGCCCACAATATACAATTGCAAACACTTTACATATTACTTGCACCCTGGCACAACAGAAAGCAGTCTACAAAATACAACATAGCCAAAAACAACATTCAACAATGAAAACCACTGATTACATAACTCAACTCCCCCCGACACCCTTCAGTCCCCAGGTACCCTACACACTGCCTGACACCGGTCCAAACTCCATACTGATCAGTAGCTTTCCTGCGGGATAATCATCTGCCTTCCAATCTTCAGCCATTTTCCTCCAGCCCGGTCATCAATCCTCTGGCTCACGTACTGGCTGGCCCTCCCCTGGCTAGCTTTCTTACAGGCATGCTGTTGGCTAGCTAGCCCCTGGCCACCCCGTGTCATTGACCTTCCAGCTCCCAGGTGCCCATGTACTGACTAGCCCACTCTGGCCCGTGTTCATCCAGATCAATTGTCGGCCACTTGGTCCCTGGCTTCCCCACGCACTAACTAGCCCGCAGCCTGTCTTCCAATCCATAGGCTGACCAAAGACTATCAATCCCACAGCACATCATGGTCCCCAGCTGACCTCCTAACTTCTAACTACCCAGCTCAACACACATGAAAACCCCAAACACAAACACTTTTAAGACCTATATACAATAACAAAGTTTACAAAATCCTGACATAATAGGAATTCCCAATACCCAGGCAAAGTCCATACCCAAAGACAGAGTCCACGTCCAAGAGCAGACATGAAAGCAAGTGCGCACAGAAGTAAAGTTCACTCACGAGAATAGATTCCATCTGCGGAAACATGGTCCACACACAAGAGATTAGCCGACCTGCAAGAGCACGACCCACAAACCTACAACACAAGGCCGGGCCGCATCACCGAGTCATCCTGGAACTCACAGGTCTCTCCAACAGTATCATTGGCTGTTTATCCAGTCATTTCAGGAACCAGTTCTAACAAACAAACAACAGTACATACTGGCTGCAACTCAGCCAGCACAGAAATCAGTTCTCCTCGCTAGAGTCAGTCACCTGAACTGAGGAGTTTCTAAACACCAGTTTATATTTTTTTTTACACGTCATGTGGGTGCAGGTGTAGGACACAATGAAGAACAACGATTGCCATAAATCTCCATTCATATTCCACCACTAGGAAGGAAGAAAACACCCGCCTGGCCAGTGACAAGCAGTGCCCACCTCAACAAAGGGTAATGTTGAGTGATCAAATATTGGAAAGGGAGGGCAGGGATTAAATCAAAACAGTTGTAGGGGGAAATAAAACCTTCCACTCCCCGCAGTGCCCACCTCTCTCTGAAAACCTCAAGGGTGTTAGTAGATACCACGTGCTCCTTCCAGAAGGACATCTGGGCCTGCACATAACTGCAGAAGAGGGTCAGGCAATCGGCCATTACCACCCCCCCACCCCCACCCCGCGCTAACCAGCTGCTTGGAACTGTTTATGGCAGAGTGGTGCTGGAAAAGCACAGCATGTCAGGCAGCATCCGAGGAGCAGGAAAATTAACATTTCGGGCTCAGCCCTTCATCAGGAATAGAAGGGCTTTTGCCCAAAACGTCAATTTTCCTGCTTCTCTGATGCTGGCTGACCTGCTGTGCTTTTCCAGCACCTCTCTGATCTAAATCCTGGTTTCCAGCATCTGCTGTCCTCACTTTTGCCCACTGTTTATGGCCAGCCTGTCCTGTCCCAAAATCCATGAGGATGTCATCTGACCTGCCCTCCCCCCAATGTACTGGGTGAACACAATGTATTTGGAAAGGCAAGGACTGATTCGGGATAGTCAACATGGCTTTATGCACGGGAAATCATGTCTCAGAAACTTGATTGCATTTTTTGAAGAAGTAACAAAGAGGATTGCTGAGGGCAGAGCAGTAGATGTGATCTATATGAACTTCAGTAAGCCTTCCACAAGGTTCCCCATGGGAAACTAGTGAGCAAGGTTAGATCTCAAGGAATACAGGGAGAACTAGCCATTTGGATACAGAACTGGCTCAAATGTTGAAGGGGTGGTGGTGGTGAAGGGTTGTTTTTCAGATGGGAGGCCTGTGACTAGTGGAGTGCCACAAGGATCGGTGCTGGGTCCACTACTTATCATTTTTATATAAATGATTGGATGTGAGCATAAAAGGTATAGTTAGTAGGTTTGCAGATGACACCAAAATTGAAGGTGTAGTGGACAGCGAAGAAGGTCACCTCAGGTTACAATGGGAGCTTGATCAGTTGGGCCAATGGGCTGAGAAGTGACAGAGGGAGTTTAAATTTTTAATTTAATTAATGTGAGGTTCTGCATTTTGGGAAAGCAAATTTTAGCAGGACTTATACACTTGATGGTGAGATCTCATGGAATGTTGCTGAACAAAGACACCTTGAAGTGTAGGTTCATAGCTCCTTGAAAGTGGAGTCACAGGTATATAGATAGTGAAGAAAGTGTTAGGTATGCTTTCCTTTATTGGTCAGAGTATTGACTACAGGAGTTGTGGCTGTACAGGACATTGATAATGGCACTGTTGGAATATTGCATGCAATTCTTATTTCTTTCCTTTGGAAAGATGTTGTGAAGCTTGAAAGGGTTCAAAAAAGACATACAAGGACGTTGCCAAGTTTGGAGGATTTGAACTATAGGGAGAGGTTGAATAGGCTGGGGCTGTTTTCCCTGGAGCATCGGAGGCTAAGGGGTGACATTATAGAGATTTACAAAATTATGGGGGACAGGGATAGGATAAATAGACAAAGTATTTTCCCTGTGGTGGGGGAGTCCAGAACTAGAGGGCTAGTGAGCAAGGTTTAGGATGAGCGGGGAAAGATATAAAAGAGACCAAAGAGGCAACCTTTTCACGCAGAGGGTGGTACATGTATGAAATGAGCAGTCAGAGAAAGTGGTGGAGGCGAGTACAACATTTAGAAGGCATCTGGATGGGTATATGAATAGGAAGGGTTTGGAGGGATATGGGCCGGGTGCTGGCAGGGGGGACTAGATTGGGTTGGGATCTCTGGTCGGCATGGATGAGTTGGACTGAAGGGTCTGTTTCCGTTATGTACGTTTCTATGACTCTATGACTGGGAAAAGGCGGCGGGGCGTGGGACGGTGTAGAAGTAGGAGAAAGACATGCGTGGCACTTTCTGTCCCACCCCTTGGTTATCAGGTGATGGTGGGCAGTGCAGGGGCCCAATCCCCACACCCAGGATGCAGAGACATAGCCACTGCAGGATGCAGGGCAGCAGTAGACCATCCCAAGGTCAGTGTTGGAGTCCGGATGAGCAGGGCAGCTCCTTGGCTCAGGAACCCCAGGGCCAGGTGTCGGGAGGCCATGGCTAGGCACAGAGACCCTAGGGTCACCCACAATCAGGCGGGGCCAGGACACCAGATCAGGAGGCCGTGGGGCCCTGTGGCCAGGGGCCCAGTGTGGGACAATCCTGGCGCAGCCAGAAGGGTACCGCCAAGCCAGGGCAAGAGTCCAACTCCAAGGGGGTCACGGGTCTACACCCACGGTGGCAAGCCTGACATGGCCCATCCTCTGCTGCGCCCCCTGCGCTGTTTGCTCACCCCCCACCTGCCAAAGGCTGATGCACCAGCCACCCCGGGCCCGGATCCCACTGACGCCCCACGACCCCGTCCTGAGGGAGGGTGAGAGGGTGCAGCAAGACCACATGCAACTGCCAGTGCAGACAGACAGCCCCCTGGGTGGGGCAGCCCCCAACATGACCCACCTCACGGCACAAATGACACCGCATGCAATCCACTGTCCGGAAGGCATGTTAGGCCATGCCCTCATGGTAACCTCCTCCAATCCCAGGCAAATGAACTCCTGGAGTGTACGTTTGAGGACTGGGTCCTTCAGACAGAGCACGAGCTGCTCAACTGAATCGACTTTCCCCGAGATGTTGGAGAGTGGTGAGGATGTGCTCACAGGCAATGAAGGGTGGATGTTGGAGACCACAAATTCCTGGACTGTGACCTTCAATGGGTCGATGGTAAGAAATGAGCCCGTTCTGCACAACCAGGTGGACTGCCTGCTCGGTCCGAAGGAAGAATGTATGTGGGCCACAGCGATGATGGCCCAGGGGCCGAACACACCAGCCATAGCCATGCCAGGGCAAGAAGAGGGTCGAGGCCACAGCAGCCGAGCCCAAGGCAATGGCCACCCTGGCACAAGCATGGCCTGGGCCTGACACACCGGAGTCCGCCACTGCGTGCCACTGGACGACTCCAGCAGATCTTCAGCACAGGAGGCCAAGACTGCACCTGTGGATCTGGGGATGTCCAGGCCGCTGCAACAGCAGCAACAGCTCACAACCCAAAAACAACAAAAAGGCTATGCTGAGTGATCAAAAAGGTAAAAAAGGAGAGGGCAAGGATTAAATCAAAATAGAGTCGAAGGAAGAAATAAAGGACTCCACACGCCCCGGTGCCCACCTATAGGGTGTTGATAGACACCGCATATTCCTTCTCCAGGAACACCTGGGCCCACACATAACTGTGGAAGAGGGGCAGGCAATTGGTCATAATGACCTCCTCCTTGGCTTGCTGCCCGACCTGTTATGGCCAGCCTACCTAAGCACGGGAGCAAACTTATGAGGTGGTCTGACCTGCTGTCCCCCCCCCCTCCACATCAGTGTCCAAAGATCATGAGCGTGGGGCTGAAGTGCAACCAAAAACATAAAAGAAAGTCTTTAAGGAAACTAAGAAAGGAGTGCAGACGCTCACACCCCATATTTACATGGTGCACAGACTCCATAGCACCACAGAACAAGCAGTTGGGCTGGGTGTCCATGAACCACTGCAATCTGTGTTTGCAGGGGTCTGCTGCATGCAACTCTGTTTAACCCAAGTCCTCGAGTGAAAGGGGGAGGATTCCTGTGTAGAGAGCCCTCCACTGGGGACCCCTACCCCTGGTGGCAAATGGACATGCCAAGGCATGTCTGGGTGGTGGATAAGGGAGAAGAAGTGGACAGTATGCAGCAGCAGTTGATGCAGGGTCCGCCGTTTTATGTCCCTAAAGGGGACAAAACTAAAATTCTGGAGGTGTCGCTGGTTGTGGGGCACAGGCTCCCGCAGGAAACATGGAACCTTGGGGCCAATGTGAAACCCCAGCTGGGCAGGGATATTGCATGGAAGGGATTCCACTGCACACCTGAGCATCCTCCAATTGGTGCACTATGTTGTGACCAAGTACTGCTGTCTTAAGGCATTGAATGGCACTGGCCATGAACCAGATGTCTCCCGCTGCCCTGATCACCAAATCGTGGCAGCATCCAGCCCAGGCCACCGCCACCCTGCACGTGAGTACAGAGGTGTGTATTCCTGAGCGACGGCTCCCTACAATGGCTACTGCTTTTGTCTGCTGCTTCTGTCGGAGGGTAGGTGCGACGTGATTTGACCATGTTCCAGATAGTGATCAGGTAAAAGAAAAGCAGCATCCTGAGGCCAATGTCCAAATTATCATGACCAATAAACAGGAGCTGCATGCTGTAGTTGAGGCTGCACACATGGTGGAAAAAATACATCGCCAAAGCACACCACCAAGGAGGAGGCTCAACGTAAAAGTATAATTGCAAGGTCTGAAGGTGGAAAGTCACCACCTGGTTGTGAGCACACAGCAATGACTGACTGCTCTCCTCAATAGGGAAACTCAGAACCTGTGCTATGATCTAGTGCATCTTTTTGTCCCAGAAGAAGTGAACCAACGTTCTCTGGATTTCAAAGACATAACCAGGAGGAGGGACCAAAGGGACCAGCTGGTACCATAGCATGACAGTCACTGGCTGATTTTTGAGCAGCACTCAACTCCTGTAAGACAGCACTCAGAACAGTCCTATCCTGTGGCTTAGGCGGCCGAGACTTTGGCCTCCAGCTCCTGCCAATTGGTCAGCCAGGATTCCTCAGCCGGGCTAAGGTAGACCCCCAGATACAGGAAATCGGTACTACCCCAACTTAACTCCCATTACTCCTTTGGCAGAGGGTCCACCTGCCACAGACCAACCAGTAGTCCAGAACACTCAACCCACTTAATCCTGGTAAAAGATGCCACCAAGTGTACCGCCTGGCACTCGCGTATCCTCCACAAGTCAGCTGGGTTGGTGAAAGTGAGGATCACTTTGGCATAAGGCCAGAGGACCACCCCCATGTCCACACAATGCAGAACCAGCCCCAACGACTTTATCCGCAAAAGGCACAGGAAAGGCTCCATGCACAGGGAATACAGTTGATAGACAGGAGGCAGCCTTGATGTACCCCTCTCCCAAAGCGAAGGGGCGCTGTCAGGGACCTGTTAACTTTAATCAGACACTCTGTGGCAGTGCACAAAGTTGGATCCAGGTGACGAACTGCATCCCAAACCCCAATGCCCGCAGAGTCCTGAGCAGATACTCATGCTCAACCCTGTCGAATGCCTTCTCCTGATCGAGAGACAGGAAAGCACTTGGCAGATCAGCCTGTCGACAGAAATGAATCAGTTCCTGGACCAGAAGGGCACTGTTGTGTATCCTGTAGCCTGGGACCATGTAGGACTGGTCTGGATGAATCATGTGGGCCAGCATAGAAACCAGGTGAGAAGGCAACACCCTGGTGAAAATTTTGTAATCCATGCCAAGGAGGGAGACCACAGATGCCAGTTCTTCAGAGAACGAAGGTCCCATGTCTTCAACAGCAGAACGATAGCTGCCCTGCACCAAGAAAGGGCAGCTCTCCTGCTGTGAGACCCTCCTCCAGGACCTGCATGCGGTTGCTCCCCAGGATATCACAAATGCGCTGAAGAACTCCACAGTGAGCCCATCTAGCCCTGAGGATTTGCCTCTCAATAACCAAGTGCGCTGGTTAGTGCCTCCAAGCTGATATGATCATTGAGCCTTCCTGCATCCTCCAGGCTGAGCTGCGGCAGGTCCTCTCACAGAACTCTGTGAGCAACCTAGCTGGATAGATTGGAAGAGAACAGGGCCATGCAAAAGGAGTGTAAAAGTCCTGATGTCCTCCAGATCTGAGATGAGGGACCCTTCATCAGCTAGCTGCTTACGGGTGCCGCACTTTTTTCCAGCAAGTAGAAGGGCAAGCCGCATTCCAGGTTCTGGAGGAGCCCGATCCATGACCATTGGACCAGAGAAGCTGCAGGTCCCAGAGAGCGACCTTCTTCTCTTCTTACACACCGTAGGGCTGGGTCCCCGTTGGGCTGATCGAGACATGACTCCAGGTCTTCTCCAACTTCTCGATCCTGCATTTCCGCCTCTCTGTCAACCCCCTCGTGTACACCTGACAGAAAAGATGGATGTGAGCCTTGCCCATGTCCCAACATAGCATCAGGGAGGGGAAGGTTCCCCGCTTCCTTCTCCAGTTGCTCCAGAACCAACAAACGAGTCCTGGAACTGCTTGTCCTCCAGTAGCAGATTGTTCTAGTGCCAGTACGCGGATCTGAGCCAGGCGCTGAGTGGAAGGAGTTCTGCCTACAGCAGGTGATGGTCTGAGCACAGTGCCTGTCACATAGAGGTCGCTGGAAAGCAGGAGGCATACGCCTATGAAACATACAGGTGGTCGATTCTGTACTTACCAACTCCAGGCCTCATGAAGGCAGTATGGATATTCCAGCAGACACCCACCAGGTTGAAGGATTGACTAAGTCCCCAAACCTCCTCCCTGACACCAAACCAGATCATAGTCCCTGTCCTTGAGGATGCAGTTAAAATCCACCCCCCCAAGGACAATGCACTAGCCTTCTTTGATGGAGGAGAGATGAGTGGACACTTCTTCGTAGAATTATGTTTGCCTGGGTCCAACCATGGGAATGTAGATGTACATGAAATGACGCATCACGAAGGGTTTAGAGGGATATGGGCCAGGTGCTGGCAGATGGGACTAGATTGGGTTGGGATGACTGGTCGGCACAGTTAGACCGAAGGGTCTGTTTCTGTGCTGTATATCTCTATGATTCTATGACTCTATGTGGAAAATTCCAGATTTATTGGCCGGCACAATGGCTCAGTGTTAGTACTGCTGCCTCACAGCACCAGGGTCCCAGATTCAATTCCAGCCTTGGGTGACTGTCTGTGTGGAGTTTGCACATTCTCCCTTGGCTGCATGGGTTTCCTCCAGGTGCTCGGTTTCCTCCCACAGTCCAAAGATGTGCAGGTCAGATGAATTGGCAATGTTAAATTGTCCATAGTATTAGGTGCATTAGTCAGAGGGGGAGTGGGTTGCTCTTCAGAGGGTCATAGTGGACCTGTTAGGTCGAAGGGCCTGTTTCCACATTGTGGAGAATCTAATCTAATCTAAAAAATGGGGGTCGACTTTTACATGAGATCAACTTTTATGTGAATATATGTGTAATTTGAAGTAGCAACAAAAGTGATAGAAGGAAAAAGGAGTGGATAAGATGTTGGTTTGCTCGCTGAGCTTAAGGGTTCATTTCCAGATATTTCATCACCCTCTGGGTAACATCTTCAGTGGGCCTCAGGCAAAGCACTGCTGAAAATTCCTGCTTTCTATTTATATGTTTGGGTTTCTTTAGGTTGGTGATGTCATTTCCTGTGGTGATGTTATTTCCTTTGGTGAAGTCACTTCCTGTTCCTTTACGCAGGGGGTGGTAGATGGGGTCTAACCCAATGTGTTTGTTGATAGAGTTCCAGTTGGAATGCCATGCTTTTAGGAATTCTTGTGCGTGTCTTTGTTTGCTTGTCCTAGGATGGATGTGTTGTCCCAGTCAAAGTGATGTCCTTCGTCATCCGTATATAAGGATATTAGTGAGAGAGGGTCATTTTCTGCCTGTTTGTCCAATGTAGTGTTTGTTACAGTCCTTGCATGGTAACTTGTAAGGGACATTGGTTTTGCTTATTAGGGTCTTTCAAGTTCATTAACTGCTGTTCCAGTGTGTTGTTGGTTTTGTGGGCTACCATGATGCCAAGAGGTCTGAGTAGTCTGGCAGTCATTTCCGAGATGTCTTTGAAGTAGGGGAGAGTAGCTAGGGTTTCTGGACGTGTTTTGTCTGCTTGTTTGGGTTTATTGCTGAGAAATCGGTGGACTGTGTTCATTGGGTACCCATTCTTTTTGAATACGCAGGATAGGTGATTTTCCTCTGCTCTGCGTAGTTCCTCTGTGCTATAGTGTGTGTTGGCTCATTGAATTAATGTTCTGATGCAGCTTCGTTTGTGGATGTTGGGGTGACTGCTTCTGTAGTTCAATATTTGGTCTGTATGTGTTGTTTTCCTGAAGATGCTGGTTTGAAGTTCCCCATTGGCTGTTGGCTCTACTGTGACATCTAGGAATGACATTTTGTTGTTGTTTTCCTCCTCTTAAGTGAATTTTATGCCATTAAGAGTATTATTGATAGTCTTGAAGGTTTCCTCTAATTTGTTTCGTTGAGTGATGACAAAGGTGTCATCCACATAACGGACCCAAAGTTTGGGTTGGATGGTTGCCAGAGCTGTTTGTTCAAGTTTCTGCATTTCTGCCTCTGCTAAGAACCCCGATATTGGAGATCCCATGGGTGTTCCATTGGTTTGTCTGTAGGTTTTGTTGTTGAAGGTGAAGGTGGAGCATAGGCCCACCAGTTTGATTATACTGTCCTTGTTGATAAAGTTAGTGGTGTTTGGTGTATGTGTCTTTGGGTCTTCTAATAGTGTGGGAGTGGATAGGGTTTGGGATGCAGTGGAGGCTTGTTCAGTCGAGGATTCAAAAAAGGAACTTGTATTATTATTTAAACAGGAGTAAGGTAAAGGGTACAGGATAAAAGCAAGAGAACCACTGGAAGGCTCTGAGGAAGAGAGGGGTGAATGTTGAAGCCCAGGTTAATAAGGTGCTTAAGACAAACAGGACCCTTGCCTTGATCAGTCATCACATAAGAGTAGGAAGGTCATGTTGGAGCTGTCCAGAACTATGGTTAGGCTACAGCTAGAGTGTTACCTGCAGTTCTAGTCACCACACGGCAGAAAGAATGCGATTGTAGTGGATGGGGTTCACCAGGACGTTGCCTAGGATAGAGCATTCAATTATGGAGAGAGTCTGGATAAATGCAAGTTTGTTTTCTTTGCAACAGAGCAAGTCGAGGGCATGGGCAAGTGGGTGTATTATTGGGAGAAGACCTGAAATGTGTATAACAGGAGGAGAGGGAATAGCTGCTCTCTATTTGCCCTTAGTCGAAGGTTCAATAACAAGGAGGCATCATTATAAAGTGAAAGACAGAGGTTTAGGAGGAGATTTAACAAAATCTTTTCACCCAGAGGGCGGCGGGAGTCTGAAAGAGTAGCTAAGGCAGGAAACAATCTTAAAAAGTACTTGGATGAGCATTCAAATCATAACATTCAAAGCTACGGGCCTAGTGCAGGAAAGTGGGACTAGTGTAGATAGTAGCATACTTTTTGCAGTACAGACTCAATGTGAAGGGCTTCTTCTGTACTATTTGGCTCTAATTTTATAGCGGCACGAGGTGAAATCTTCATTTGGATAGCCAGTGCAGACATAATAGACCAAACTGTCTCCTTTGAGTGTTAAAATGCCCAATGCTGTTTCAAAGTTGAACTCAAATCAAGCTTCAACAGTTATCAAAAGTAAATGCCTTAGGGGTTCGTATAGCTGGGAGAGGAACAAAAAGGAGAAAAGATTGACATCATATAAGTAAGGATATTTTATAGCTCATCTATATATTTAATATATAGCTTCTGAGTGTTCCTAAGTAAATAAAGCCTTCCAATATAAAACTACCATTTTCAGTTAAATTCTGAAGTTAAGAATTTATATCATTTACTCTATTTCCCGATTTTGAATAAAATTTGAAACACTGCTTTTATACTCAAACATCAGAACTTCTGCATAATACATGCTCCATCACATTTTGCAAACTTCAACTCTATTACATAATAATAGAATTACGGACATAATCACAAAGAGTATGTTAAAATAATTTAAAATCAGTAAAACCACCAATCAGATTAAAACAATGTAAACATTGTTATGAGCATATTATGCCATAAAAAGCTACATTCATCCCATGTGTATACAAACACCCACCCACCACCTGGAAAATGCTAGAATCTTATTCAAGTCAAATATGCCACAAGTACAATATGTTGTTTGGCTGGTCACAAAGTCCAAGTAAGTCAATTACAGTTGCAGGTTAAATAAATAGAATCTTGTTTTAGAACCTGACTGACAATGCCGTACAGCAGGAAACTGATCTGCCTTAATCACAGAAATACTGGCTATTCTGGATGTACGTATGCTCACTGAACTGGAATGTTCATTTCCAGACGTTTTGTCACCCTACTAGGTAACATCTTCAGTGGGCTTCCAGGCGAAGCACTGCTGCAGATTCCTGCTTTGTATTTGTATGTTTGGGCTTCTTTGGGTTGGTGATGTCATTTCCTGTGGTGATTCCATTTCCTGTTCTTTTTCTGAAGGGGTGGTAGAGGAGATCTAACTCTAATTGATAGAGTTCCGATTGGAATACCATGCTTCGAGGAATTCTCGTGCATGTCTCAGGCGAAGCACTGCTGAAAATTCCTGCTTTCTATTTATATATTTGGTTTCTTTGGGTTGGGCGATGTCATTTCTTGTGGTGATGTTATTTCCTGTGGTGAAGTCACTTCCTGTTCCTTTACGCAGGGGGTGGTAGCTGAGGTCTAACTCGATGTGTTTGTTGGTTAGAATGCCATGCTTCAAGGAATTCTCATGTGTTTCTTTGTTTGACTTGTCCTAGGATGGATGTGTTGTCCCAGTCGAAGTGGTGTCCTTCCTTATCTGTATGAAAGGATACTAGTGAGAGAGGGTCATGTTGTTTTGTGGCTAGTTGATGTTCATGTATCCTGATGGCTAGATTTCTGCCTAGTTGTCCTATGTAGTATTTGTTGCATGATACATGAACATCAACTAGCCATAAAACGATATGACCCCCTCTCAGCAGTGAAGGCAACCCAGGTAGCAGCAGCAAAAGTCTTGACTGTCGGTGGGGTCCAGGCAGCATCAGAATAGGTGGAGCTCATGCAGTATCAGTGGAGGCAGGCCCTGGCAACAATAGTGGAGGTAAGCCCAGGTAGCAGCAGTGAAGGTAAGCCCAGGTAACGGTGGGGCCCAGGCAGCAGTAGTGAAAGCAGGCACAGGCAGTTGCAGCAGCAACAGCCCTGAGTATTGGTGAGGTCCAGGCAACAGCAGAATAGGCGGAGACCAGGCAGTAGCAGTGGAGGCAGGCACAGGCAATGGTATTGGAGGTAGGCCCAGGCAACAGTAGTGGAGGCAGGTCCAGGCTGCAGCAGCAGTCCTGAATGTTGGTGAGGTCCAGGCAACAGAATAAGTCAGTGGAGGCAGGCCTGGCACCAGCAACAGTCCTTGAAGTTTAGGCGGGGTCTAGACAGCAACAGTTAAAGCAGGCCTAGACATTGGTGAGGCCTGGCTGCAACAGGAGCAATGGTGGCTACTCGTGCAGCTTAATATAGCCCAGTAAGAGAGAAATAAAATACAAAAATACAAAAATAAACAGAGGATAACAAAGAGAGAAATAAGGAAGGAGAGGATCAATTATGAAGGTAGGCTAGCCAGTAATATTAGAAATGATAGTAAAAGTTTCTTTCAATACATAAGAAACAAACAACAGGCAAAAGTAGACATTGGGCCACTTCAAACTGATGCTGGAAGCCTAGTGATGGGAGATAAGAAAATAGCAGGAGAACTTAATAAGTACTTTGCGTCAGTCTTCACAGTGGAAGACATGAGTAATATGCGAACAATTAAAGGGAGTCAGGGGGCTGAGTTGAGTATGGTTGCCATTACAAATGAGAAAGTGCTAGAAAAGCTAAAAGGTCTTAAAATTGACAAATCTCCTGGCCCCGAT
>NC_057713.1:69569219-69574521 GCF_004010195.1 Chiloscyllium plagiosum
GCCCCCACCCCAGTCTGACCTTTCACCCTCACCTTGACCTCTTTCCACCTATCACATTTCCGACGCCCCTCCCCCAAGTCCTTCCTCCCTACCTTTTATCTTAGCCTGCTGGACAAACTTTCCCCATTCCTGAAGAAGGGCTTATGCCCGAAACGTCGATTCTCCTGTTCCCTGGATGCTGCCTGACCTGCTGCGCTTTTCCAGCAACACATTTCCAGCTCTGATCTCCAGCATCTGCAGACCTCACTTTCTCTTCTAGATCTTGGCCTGTCACTGTGCACCTTCTGGCTCTCGGCCACCCTGACACACCTTCTGGCCACTTTTAGGTTGGCCTGTCCCACCCTTTCTTCAGGATGACAGTGCTCAGGACAGCCTATCCACCTTCCGGTTCTCAGGGTGACTGGCATCGGTATGGCTTAACCACCTTCCAGCTCTCAGGCAGCCTACTCACCTTTCGGTTCACAGGACAGCCTACACACCTTCCAGCTCTCAGGGTGACAGCTTTCATGAAGACCTATGAGCTTCTCGGCCCATATTGAGGCCTGCCAGATCCAGGGACATGCAAGACAGTGCAGGTGATAAAAGCAACAAGGAACAGAATCACCTCTGAAACGTAGAATCCATTACCAGAATCAGAGTCCACAAATGAAGACAGAGTCCACTCCTGAAGGCAGCAAATGCCCACCCCACAGCACCCATGTCATATGTGTGCAGGTGTCAGAAACAGTGAAAAACAAGTGTGTAAATCTTAATTTATATTCCACCACTAGGAGGAAAGGAAACACCCAAGTAGCCACTGACAGACAGTGCCCTTCTCAAAGGTCAATGCTGCATGATCAAACAGTAAAGCCCTTCCGGCTTCTTGGTCCACCCATATGCACCGTCTGGCTCTCGCACACCCCGACTCACCATCCAGCCTGTGGACTGCCCTGACACACCTCTAGGACAGCCCATCACCCTTCATGGGTTGGAATAGAGTTGGAAGACGAAATAATACACTCCACTCCGCGGTGACCACCTTTCCCTGAAAATCTCGAGGGTGTTGGTAGACACTGTGTGCTCTTTCTCCAGGGACACATGAGCTCATAAACTCCTGTTAATATTGATCAGATAATGCCTCCTGTTTGGCAGTTTAACAATCCCAATCGAGGACCTCATAGACACTGAGGACCACTTGTCTCCAAACACTATAGATTGAGGGAAGGCAGGTTTTATTTAAATAAAGGAAGATCTGCCCACAGTAGAATGGGAATGGCTCCTTGCAGGTAAGTCTACAGCAGAGCAATGTTGGACATTCAAAGAGAAGCTGGAGAGAGTACCCTTTAGAGAGTAGTGTTGGAGCAATAAATTCTACGAACCCTAGATATCTATGACAATTCAGCACTAAGTTAAAAATTGCACAACACCAGATTATAGTCCAACAGGTTTATTTGGAAGCACTAGCTTTCGAAGTACTACTCCTTCATCAGGCCGCTGTGGAGCAGGACCATGAGACACAGAATTTACAGCAAAAGATTACAATGGCATGCAACTGAAATAATGTGTTGAAAAAGCCTAGATTGTTGTTAAGTCTTTCATCTTTTAGAATGGGTTGCAGGTTTTGGTTTTTCAGTATGTAATTCCCATAAGTTCTTTTAAGTCACATTCCCGAAATAACTTCAAGTTTTATTTTAAAAAGTGACATTTCAGTTCAGACAATGCATTAAACATGTGAGGTTAGAGTCTGTTTGTATCCCAATCTTGAGTCAGACTGGTTCTATTTCCAAATTGGAATTTACAAAATATTACATGGATTGACTGCCTACATTAATTGCCTGCAGGTTGTGCATTTATTTAACAAAATAGAAGGGTATCTGCAAATGTAACTCTGCAAATACAAATTCAACCCAAAGACTTGTACGTGTGTGCAGATGCAGGAAAGAGAGAGAGTAAGTGTGTGCATGTGAGTGTGAGTGCACATGAGAGAGTATGTTTGTGTGTTGCAAGCATGGTAAAGTGTATGTATGAGAGGGTGGTGTGTGAATGGAATGAGCTGCCGAAGGAGGCTGTTACAATTACAACATTTAAAAGGCATCTGGATGGTCATATGAATGAGATGGGCTTAAAGGGATATGGGACATGCTGGCAAATAAGATTAGATTAATTTGGAATATCCAGGAGGTCTAGGTTTGAAGGGTTTGAGGGACAATTTGATTATAACTAACAGATAATGCCTCAGGCAAAAGTTTAAAAAAAATGCTTGTATAATAAAAGAGAAGTGGCCAGTGCTCCCTGCTCAGCCTTCTTCTGGTTTGGTTTGGTTTCAGCAGGCAGTCTGTTGTGAAGCTGCTGGACCTAAAGAAGCAAGTTCATGCTGATCCTCTTTCTTTCTGACATCTCTCCTATAAGACCCTGTGTTTGACTTTACCTTTTGTGCCAAACAGTGTTTATGGGGATTGTTGCAAGTATTTGGAACAGCATTGTTACGTTGGGATAATCTGTTGGGTTTTCAGATAGTTTAAGTTATTTGGCATTCTCTTCTCTTTTGTTTGTGTTTCATTCATTAAATTTGCAAATAAATTCTGTTTCGTTTAAAACTAAGTGATTGGGCCAACAGCATCACTCCTGGAATATCCACTCTACACCTGCTTAAAACATAGCTCCTTGAAAGTGGAGTCACAGGATAGTGAAGAAGGTGTTTGGTATGCTTTCCTTTATTGGTCAGAGTATTGAGTACAGGAATTGGGAGGTCATGTTGCAGTTGTACAGGACATTGGTTAGACCACTGTTGGAATATTGTGTGCAATTCTGGTCTCCTTCCTATCGGAAAGATGTTGTGAAACTTGAAAGGGTTCAGAAAAGATTTACAGGATATTGCCAGGGTTGGAGGATTTAAGCTATAGGGAGAGGCTGAACAGGCTGGGGCTGTTTTCCCTGGAGTGTTGGAGGCTGAGGGGTGACCTTATAGAGATTTACAAAATTATAAGGGCATGGATAGGATAAATAGACAAAGTCTTTTCCCTGTGATGCAGGATGGGTGGCACGGTGGCACAGTGGTTAGCACTGCTGCCTCACAGCGCCAGAGACCCGGGTTCAATTCCCGCCTCAGGCGACTGACTGTGTGGAGTTTGCACGTTCTCCCCGTGTCTGCGTGGGTTTCCTCCGGGTGCTCCGGTTTCCTCCCACAGTCTAAAGATGTGCAGGTCAGGTGAATTGGCCATGCTAAATTGCCCGTAGTGTTAGGTAAGGGGTAAATGTAGGGGTATGGGTGGGTTGCGCTTCGGCGGGTCGGTGTGGTCTTGTTGGGCCGAAGGGCCTGTTTCCACACTGTAAGTAATCTAATCTAAGTAATCTAATCTAAACTAGAGGGCATCGGTTTTGGGTGAGAGGGGAAAGATATAAAAGAGACCTAAGGGACAACTTTTTCATGTAGAGGGTAGTACGTATATGGAATAAACTGCCAGAGGAAGTGGTGGAGGCTAGTACAATTGAAATATTTAAATTGCATTTGGATGGGTATATGAATAGGAAGGCTTTAGAGGATATGGGTCAGGTGCTGACAGGTAGGACTAGATTGGGTTGGGATATCTGGTAGGCATGGATGGTTTGGACTGAAGGGTCTGTTTCCGTGCTATACATTTCTATGACTCTATAACTAGCAAAGTTAGAGTCCAGGCTACATTCATGAAATGCTTTGAGGGGTGTCTGGCCTGGTCCATAACATGATGCACTTTGGATGTAGAAACAAGATAAGGGAGTATTTAATGAATGTTTGGACATTATCAGTAGCTCAGAGGAATAGATGGATCTTAGGGTAAGTATACACAGATCCCTGAAGTTTGCAGAGCGCATGAATACAATCACTGAGAAGGCATATGGCATACTTGGTTTAGCGAGTTTCCTCCGGTTGCTCTGGATTCATCTCAGTCCAAAGATGTGCATGTTCGGTGAACTGGTTATACTAAATTGCCTATAGTGTTCAGGGATGTTTTGGTTAGGTGCACTGGTCATGGGAAATGTAGAGTAACAGGGAAGGGGAATGGGTCTGTGTGGAATATTCTTCGAAGGGGCAGTGTGGACTTGTTGTGCTAAGTGACCTGTTTTCACACTGTAGGGATTCTATGATGACAGAGTATAAGAGCAAGGAGGCTTGTAAAGAGTATTGTTCAGGCCACAACTGGACTACTGTGAACAATTGTGGTTGTCTGACTACAGGAAGAATCTGATAGTACTGGAGCAGGCACAAGGGAGGTTCACCCGGATGTTGACTGGGATGGAGAAATTGAGCTATAAGGTAGGCTTGATTGCTTCTTTAGAGTAGAGAAGACTGAGGAAGGACATGATTGAGGTGTGAAAGATTAAGGTGTATGGACAGGATGAACAGAAAGCAGCTGTTACCCTTGGTTGAGGTGTCAGTTACAAAAAGACATAGTTTTAAAGTAAGAGGTGGGGGTTTAGGAGGAAATTTGTGAAAAAACCTTTTCACTCAGTGAGTGGAGAGTATTTGTATTGCACTGACTGGGAAGATATTAGAACATAGAACATAGAACAATACAGCACAGAACAGGCCCTTCAGCCCACGATGTTGTGCCGAACATTTGTCCTAGCTTAAGCACCTATCCATGTACCTATCCAATTGCCGCGAAAAGGTCACCAATGATTCTGACTCTCACTCCCACAGGCAGCACATTCCATGCCCCCACCACTCTCTGGGTAAAGAACCTACCCCTGACATCCCCCCTATACCTTTCACCCTTTACCTTAAATTTATGCCCCCTTGTAACACTCTGTTGTACCCGGGGAAAAAGTTTCTGACTGTCTACTCTATCTATTCCCATGATCATCTTATAAATCTCTATCAAGTCACCCCTCATCCTTCGCCGTTCCAATGAGAAAAGGCCTAGCACTCTCAACCTATCCTCGTATGCAACATCCTGGTAAATCTCCTCTGCACCCTCTCCAAAGCTTCCACATCTTTCCTAAAGTGAGGCAACCAGAACTGCACACAGTTCTCCAAATGTGGCCTTACCAAGGTCCGATACAGCTGCAACATCGCCTCACAACTCTTGAATTCAATCCCTCTGCTAATAAACGCTAATACACCATAGGCCTTCTTACAAGCTCTATCCACCTGAGTGGCAACTTTCAAAGATCTATGAACATAGACCCCAAGATCCCTCTGCTCCTCCACCTTACTAAGAACTCTACCGTTAACCCTGTATTCCGCATTCTTATTTGTCCTTCCAAAATGGACAACCTTACACTTGACAGGGTTGAACTCCATCTGCCACTCCTCAGCCCAGCTCTGCATCATATCCAAGTC
>NC_057713.1:69574647-69575790 GCF_004010195.1 Chiloscyllium plagiosum
AATTCAATAAGACTTGTAAGACAAGACCTCCCCCTCACAAATCCGTGCTGGCTGTCCCTAATCAAACAGTGTCTTTCCAGATACTCATAAATCCTATCCCTCAGTACCCTTTCCATTACTTTGCCTACCACCGAAGTAAGACTAACTGGCCTGTAATTCCCGGGGTTATCCTTATTCCCTTTTTTGAACGGGGGCACAACATTCGCCACTCTCCAGGCCCCTGGCACCATCCCCATTGACAGTGAAGATGAAAAGATCATTGCCAACGGTACTGCAATTTCCTTTCTTACTTCCCACACAATCTTAGGATATATCCCGTCAGGCCCGGGGCACTTGTCTATCCTCAAGTTTTTCAAAATGCCCAACACATCTTCCTTCCCAACAAGTATCTCCTCTAGCTTACCAGTCCATTTCATACTCTCCTCTTCAACAATACAGTCCCTCTCATTTGTAAATACTAAAGAAAAGTATTCATTCAAGACCTCTCCTATCTCTTCCGACTCAACATGCAGTCTCCCACTACAGTCCTTGATCGGACCTACCCTCGTTCTCGTCATTGTCATGTTTCTCACATACGCATAAAAGGCCTTGGGGTTATCCTTGATCCTACCGGCCAAAGATTTTTCATGCCCTCTCTTAGCTCTCCTAATCCCTTTCTTCAGCTCCCTCCTGGCTATCCTGTATCCCTCCAACGCTCTGTCTGAACTTTGTTTCCTCAACCTTATGTAAGCCTCCTTATTCCTCCTTACAAGACATTCAACCTCCCTCGTCAACCAAGGTTCCCTCACACGACTATCTCTTTCCTGTCGGACAGGTACATACATATCAAAGACACGTTGTATCTGTTCCTTGAAAAAGTTCCACATTTCCACGACATCCTTCCCTGACAGCCTATGCTCCCAATTTATGCTCCTCAGATCCTGTCTTGCAGCATAGTATTTACCCTTCCCCCAATTGTAAAACCTGCCCTGTTGCACGCACCTATCTCTCTCCATAACCAAGGTGAAAGTCACAGAATTGTGGTCACCATCACCAAAATGTTCACCCTCTAACAAGCCCATCACTTGTCCCAAATCCAATATGGCCTCCCCTCTGGTCGGACAATCTACATACTGAGTTAGAAAAGCTTCCTGGACACACTGC
>NC_057713.1:69576269-69587020 GCF_004010195.1 Chiloscyllium plagiosum
TCAAACCTATTCCCAGGATATTGGTGCCCTTCTGGTTCAGGTGCAACCCGTCCTGCTTGTACAGGTCCCACCTTCTCCAGAATGCAGTCCAATTGTCCAAATACCGGCGACAACCCAGAGATGACGACTCTGTCATCATAGCTTTTAGCTTCCAGCCTAACTCCCTGAGCTCCTGAATGACCTTCCCACCCCTCTTCCTACCTATGTCGTTGGTGCCAACATGCACCACGACTTCTGGCTGCACACCCTCCCCCTTAAGGATTTTGAAGACACGGTCCGAGACGTCTCGGACCTTGGCACCCGGGAGGCAACAAACCATCCGAGAGTCTCGCCCATGTCCACAGAACCGTCTGTCTGTCCCTCTAACTATAGAGTCTCCTATAACTAGCGCTCTCCTCCTCTCCCCCTTTCCCTTCTGGGCCTCAGAGCCGGACCTCGTGCCAGAGACCCGGTCACTGCAGCTTACCCCTGCTAGGCCATCCCCCCCCCAACAGTATCCAAAGCGGTATACTTATTGTTGAGGGGAACAAGCACAGTGGAACCCTGCACTGCCTGCTTCCTCCCTTTCCCACCTCTAACTGTTACCCAGCTACCTCTGTTCTCTGGCCATAACTATGTCCCTGTAGCTTCTATCTATCACCCTCTCAGCCTCTCGAATAATCCTCAGTTCATCCAACTCCAGCTCTAGTTCCCTAAGGCGGTTTGTGAGGAGCTAGAGCTGGCTGCACTTCCTGCAGGTGTAGTCGGCAGGAGCATCGGTGGTCACCCCTCCCTCAAACATCCCACAGGAGCAACATTCCACTGCCTGCGCTGCCATAACTCTACACTTAGTCTCCAAAACAAAAACACTAAGTAGCTTATCTGTTCAACCGACTGAGTCCTTTTTTTTTTAGGTTAGAGGAGGAGGGAGGGTGGGAGACACTACACGTGTAGTGTCTCGGGTTCCTTCTCCACTCAAACTTCTCACCTAGGATTAGCGCACTTTTACATGTAGTTATGTTGGTGTAGACTCAATGGGTCAAATGGCCTTTTGACTAGATTAGATTCCATACAGTATGGAAACAGGCCCTTTGGCCCAACAAGTCCACACTGACCCTTCGAAGAGTAACCCACTCAGACCCATTCCACAGAAATCTGTGAGACTCATCCATTATGGTTAGCAAGTGCTAGTTCCTACTTTTAGTTTTCAGGAGAGGACCTAGACCGTCAAAGGTTCTTCCTTCACATGAAATCTTCTTCAAATATGAGAATTGGCAACAAAGATGTTGGTTTTATTACTGCCTGTGGATTATCTAACATTTGGCATGTATGACATGTATACCAAAATTTAACAACATCATTTTGCATTCAAGGCCTTTAGAAGTGCTTTTGTTCCTTATTCTGAGTCTTCCATACACCCAGATGACCTCCTACAGGTAGTTCATGTACTACCTGTAACACTTCCTGTCTGTATGCCACCAGCAACACAATCTGGTGCACTTCCAGCCATTTCTCCTCTGCACTAACCTGTCGCAGTCTCCATTTCATCTTAGGATTCTGTCTTTTTAAATAATAACCCTCAGGAATATTGTCAGACTCCTTTTCTGAGTATGCTCCAACAAATATATATTTTATCATCTTTCTGTTGTAAGTCCATTAGTCTTTCTGGACTAAACACTTCTGCCTGTTCAGGTTTTTCCTTCGCCATTACGTCAACCAGTGTGTCTGTTCACAAAACCTCAACTCCTTCATCTTTCTCTTCAGTTTTTGTTTCATGCTGTGACTTATGATAGTGGGAGCATGTTATCACACTGTCTGGAAAAATTCCAGGGTATTTTTCTTTTAACACCTCAGTTCCCTGGTCTTCCTTTGGCTTCTCCACAACAAAGGAGTCACTCCCATCTTGGATCCTGCTAAATTGTTCCCAGCAACAAACTGTGTTCCTGGAACTGCCACTCTGTCAATCACTCCCACCGTTGCATTTCCAGTCTTGAGTTTGCACTCCAATCTGATCTTACATTGGGGAACACTAAATTTCTGTCTATCTATCGTACAAATTATCACTCTCTCGGGTAACAGGTCGGAAAGAGTGCAAATACGTTCATCTCCTACTATTAGAGACTGATTTGATACTGTATCTCTCCAAATTGTAACTACTTTCCCTTCTCCCCCTGTTCTTTCTGAGTAAATTTTACCCACAGAGGTGAAGTCTTTGTTGAGGTCAGGTACTAACTCCATACCTATCCCCTGCCTAAGCTGGGCACTCTCCTGCAGCTCCCCAACTTTTCTATGGAATTTCCTTTGCAACATGCACTAATGCCATTGGCTCAGCCTCTTTTACCACATCTTTTCCCACAGTGCTCTTCTTTAACTACCAGCACTGTGAATTTATGTAATCCACTTTACCACAGTGGAAACACTTGAGGCTTTTCACCTCCTTTTTACCTTCTTGGGCTTCGTTTTTTTAACCTGTGCTAAACTATTACCGGTGTGCTCTACCCTTTGTTTTGTACTGCATTCCCCTTCTCCCAATTTCTATCCCTCACGGGATGAATTTTTTTGTCTTATACACCAATATATATTCATCTGCCATCTCTGCTGCTCTTCTCACTTCTTGAACTTTCTGTTCATCTACATGAATTCTTATCATCTCTGGAAGTGAGTTTTTAAACTCCTCCAGCAGAATAATCTCTCAAAGAGCCTCATAGGTCTTAACTATTTTTAAGACCTGCATCCACCTATCAAAATTACTATGTTTAATTCTTTCGAACTCAATGTAAGTCTGACCTGGTTCCTTCTTTATGTTTCTGAACAGCTGTCTAAACGTTTCTGGTACCAATTCATAAGCACTCAAAATAGCCTGTTTGACATCTTCAAAATCTCTTGACCCCTCATCTCACAGCTTGCAAATACCTTACAAGCTCTATCTACCAGCTTAGTCTAAACTAGCATTACCCACAAGTCCTCTGACCACTCCATCTGCCTAGCCAATTTTTCAAATGAAATAAAGAAGGCTTTGAAATCTTTCTCATCAAAATGTGACAATGTTTTAATATATTTTAACATAACCTTCTCTCTTCAGCTCCGACCTGTTAACTTGACTCTCCTGACTAAGTCGCAACTTCTGAAGTTCAAATTCTCTCCTTTTCTCTTTCTATTCTCTCTCTTTCTCTCTCTCTTTCTTTTCTCCTTACTCAGCTAAGAACCCTCTTCCTCTTTCTTTTTCCTCTCTCTCTCTTTCTTTCTCCTCTCTCTCTTTCTCTGTCTTCACTATTTCTCTTTCTTTTACTTCTAACTCCATTTTCCTCAATTGTAATTTAAGTGTTTCTAACTCTGCACTTCTCTGTTTCTCTGACACACCTAACAGTGACAAGTGGTCCTAATAACAGCAAGAACAACCATGTCCCAGCCATCAAAGAGGCAAAGCATGCATACGCACAGAGAATACGCAGCCTTTTTCCAGACAACGCTGATATGTGGAGTATGTGGAAGGGTATTCACAGCATTGCCTGCTTGTGCTGGTGATGCCTTCCTCCCGGATGAGTTGAACAACTTCTATGCATGGTTTAAGGCACGAAATGACATGGCAGCAAGAAAGACCATCAGCCCCACCAGGTTTGAGTCTTACCACAGCTGATGTGAAGAAACCTCTATGCATAGTCAACCCACATAAGGCTGCTTGACCAGATAACATCGCTGGCAGAGTGCTCAGAGGATGCTCTGACATGCTGGCGAATGTTCTCATGGACATCTTTAATATGAGTTGCACCATAGATCCAGCCAGCTTGAAGGCCATTACCATCATCCCCATGCCGAAGAAGCCTTCAGTGTCCTGCCTCAAAGATTACTGCCCCATTGCATCATGAAATATTTCGAGGGGCTTGTGATGAGGCATATTAAGACCTTGCTGCTCGCCTCACTTGACACCCTACAGTTCACATATCGTCCCAACTGCTGAACAGGTGATTCCATTTCCATCACCTCCATCTGGCCCTCACCCATCTGGACAAGAAGGATACCTGTGTCAGATTACTGTTCATAGACTTCAGTTCTGCATTTAACACTATCATTCCTCAGCAGCTGATTGGAAAGCTGAGTCTGCTGGGCTTGAATACCTCCCTCTGTAACTGGATCCTGGACTTCTTGACTGGAAGATGTCAGTCAGTCCAGATTGGGAACAGTAATTCCAACACCATCACACTGAGCACGGGGGTGTGGGTGGGGGGTGGTCCCCAAGATGTGTGCTCAGTCCATTGCTGTTCCTGACACAGGACCGTGCAGCGATGCACAGCTCGAATCATTTTAAGTTTGCTGATGACACGACAGTAGTGGGTCTCATTAGCAAGAATACACAGAGGAGGCGCAGCAGCTAACCTATGGTTGTTGGCTTCAGGAAGGCACGGAGTGATCACTCTCCGCTGGACATCGATGACTTCCCCATGGAGATCATGAAGTGCACCAAATTTCTTGGCATCCACCTGGTGGAGAATCTCACTTGATCCCTCAACACCAGCTCCATTGCCAAGAAAGCCCAGCAGCATCTCTACTTTCTGCATGGGTTGAGAAAAGCCAATCTCCCATTCCCCCATCCTCACCATATTCACAGAGGGTTTATTGAGAGTATCCTGAGCAGCTGTATCACTGCCTGGTTTGGTAATTGCACCGTCTCAGATTGTAAGACTACAACAGATAGTGAGGACAGCTGAGAAGGTCATCGGGGCTCTCTTCCCTCCATTACAGACATTTACGCCACATGCTGCATCTGCAAGGATAACAGCAATGTGGATGACCCCATACATCCTTCATTCAAATTATTTTCCCTCCTGCCATCTGGCAGAAAATACTGAAGCTTTTGGTTTCTCATGGCCAGGCGGTGCAATAGTTTCTCCCCCAAGCCATCAGGTTCCTTAGCACTGTATGATTATTCTCTATTCTATTTGCAAGTTTCAAACGACTTTTTGAATTGCTGCTAAAATAATGCTTTATGAATGATCATTCATTATTACATTGTAATTTGTCCGCCACTGTACCAATTGTCTTGTCTTGTCGGGAATTACTGTGCTGTCTTGCATTTTTTGCATTTTTATATGCACTTTACGCTGCTCTGTGTATGACTGTACTCTTGTGTAGTCTGTGTGTCCTGGAGGAACACTGTCTCATTTTTATTGTACCAGCTGTATATGGTAGAAATGACAAATACAGTGACTCTACTCTAAGGGCAGCAGTGGTACCCTATTCTAATGCTGGCTCAGTGGTTATCACTGCTGCCTCACAGCACCAGGGACCTGGGTTCAATTCCAGCCTCAGGTGACTGTCTGTGTGGAATTTGCACATTCTCCCTGTGTCTGTGTGGGTATCCTCCTACAATCCAAAGATGTGTGAGTTAGGTGAATTAGCTGTGTTAAAATGCCCATAGTATTCATGGATGTATAGGATAGGTGCATGAGTCAGGGGAATGGGTCTGTATAGGATACTCTTCGGAGGGTTATTGTGGACTTGTTGGGCCAAAGGGCCTGTTTCCACACTTGTAGGGATCCTAACTGCTTGACTAACCCCCTTATAATTTCAGCTTTACTCTTGTGCTTGGTTAAATCCAATTCTAACTTCTTTATTAATTCTAAAAGTATGGCCTGTTTCTGTCTTTCTAAACTTTCTTGGCAGATTTGAAATAATCTTCAAACTCCAGAACCCTTTTAGCAATCTTAAGAGCAATTTTGCTCACTTTTAATTTAACCCACCACAAGTAACCGAATTCAAACAAATTGTCTCACCTCTGTTTTATTTAACGACCTAGGCAAGTGTTTAAATCTGCTGGGTTCTTTCGTACCCCAAGTCAGTTAAAATCTGTCTAACTCTCAGACTGGATCTGTCTACACTTGTCCAACTAACAGACCCAAGCCCCTAAACTGTAACAACACAGTGGTGAACCTTCCTGCTAATTAAACCAAATACCCAGAAGAGCTCCCCTCGCCCTGTAAGCTGTTCAGATATGAATGATAGAGAACTCCCAAATTCCATTATTTTAAGAAAAAATATCAGTTTATTATTTCACTCTAAAATTGAACATTAAACAACAACTATTTACAACTCTAAGCCTCCTTTCTCCGAAAGGTTTATCTACCTCCAACTCAATAACAACACACTGTTCCAACGAAAGTTCATACTAAGATTACATCAACTTAATTTCAAAAAACACAGCAGCCTTCATCGTCGGTATCTCTTCTTTCAGCTGAAGATCTCCCCGGGTCATCTTCAGTCTTTTGCTTCAAAGGTATTTCATTTGAGAAAGGTACCTTTGATAGAGAGTGTTTTAAGTGGCAGTCTCTCGATGCCAGTTACTCTTGAAGGCAGTTGGTCTCTCTGGCCTGCTTCTTTATACCCCAAACATTGGATCGTCTCATTGGTTTGAGGTTGGCAAAAACAATAAATTCAAACTCAATTGGGTTTTAGTATTCTGGGGCATAATTTAAACTCATTGCTAAGATTATAATTGTGATCAAAACAACTGAGGTATCTGGATTACTGCCAAACATTACACGTTTTCAATTTTCTAGTACACTCTGAGAGTGCTAGTCAGTCACATGACAGGTGTCCAAGATCTCAGTGCAAAAAAAAATGCATTCACTTTCTCTTGAAGGTATAGTATACCTTCAACTTCATAACAGGCCACCTGTGTAAAACAAATAGTGGGAATCAATATTTGTTGACTGTGATAGGTGTCTACCAGATTTCCAAAGGCCAATTCATTCTGCAGTATCATCTTTAAAAGGACTGTGAATCAGTTGCTCTTTTTTTAGATACAGACTGCCCATAGAGATACAATTGGGTCAAAGATCAAAATTTACAGCAAAGTTATTCAAAAAAGTTATAGACAACTTAGGAATAAAGCAATTTAAATCAACCGTATACCATCCAGAATCACAGGCATAAAACTTTAATGAGCATGTTGAGGGCTTATAGTCAAGACTATCTTGAGGATTGGCATTCTTTTTTACAATTCAGGATGCATCTAATGAACCAACTAAATTTAGTCCATTTGAATTAGTATTCAGACATGAGATGAGAGGACCATTGAAATGAATTAAAGAAAATCTGATGAAACAAAGTTCAGAGACTACATTATTTGACTATAGCATCAATTTTAGGGAGAGATTAAATAGAGTGGCTGAATTGGTTAGCATTTAAAGGTAGCACAGCATGCGATGAAATAGGAAGCAGACAAGAAATCAAAACTTTCTAATTTCATTAGTGGAGATAAAGTGTTAGTGTTGCTACCAATGGTCAGTGAATTTTTAAAGGCAAATTTTAAAGGGCCTAATCAAATCAAAAAATCATTTAGTGAGGTGAATTATTTGGTAAGAATGTCAAAAGGAAGGAAAACTCTGAATATTCTCAAAGGTATTTTGATAGGGAAGGAAAGCCAAAGAAGAATGTTTAAAGTTGCAAATCAAAATTAACAACCAAATCCAGATGATTCTGAGTTTGACATTTGTTGGAGATAGAAGTCAAAAAGCAGCCTTAAGTTCTACATTCAGAAGTGCAACAAGAACTTATTTGAGCTCTTTACCACGTGTGCAAGAGAGACAAGAAACCACTCTGAATCTGGCCTTTATGAGGAGCCCAGTTGCCTTCT
Source organism: Chiloscyllium plagiosum (assembly GCF_004010195.1). Taxonomy (NCBI): domain Eukaryota; kingdom Metazoa; phylum Chordata; class Chondrichthyes; order Orectolobiformes; family Hemiscylliidae; genus Chiloscyllium; species Chiloscyllium plagiosum. Next base: position 69,583,882 of record NC_057713.1, read on the forward strand.
TTATATCTAGGTCAGTTTGGAAGATGGTCAATGACATTCTGATTTCCCAAGTAGGACACATTTTGTGTTACAATAAGCATTATTCTATACATCCAAACCTATGACACACCTGGTCAATGATTGACACCCCAATAGACAGTCCTCGGTTTCCCATGATCTCATGATGTTTACCAGATTTTTCAATCATCAGGCCTTAGGATCTTATAATGTATCACATTAATTCACATTCTAAAGTTAATGGTTGCAGTCTTTAAGTCATTTCCCAGATTTACTAACTGTTTGAGTTCTTTTATTTGTTTTATTCATTGTTATCCTTATCAAATTTTGTTACCCATTTAATATTTCCCATTGCTCTCAGCACAGGAGATACAAAAGAAAGTTAGAATCTCTACAGTGTGTAAACAGACACTTTGGCCCAACAAGTCCACACCAACCCTCTGAAGAGTATCCCACACATACCCATTCCCTCCTCTATTACTCCACATTTATCCTGATTAATGCACCTAACCTATGCATCTGTGAACACAATGGGCAATTTAGCAAGGCCAATTCACCTAACCTGCATCGCTTTGGATTACGGGAGGAAACCAGAGAACCCAAAGGAAACCCACGCACACACAGGTAGAACACGTAAACTCCACACAGACAGTTGCCGGAGGCTGGAATTGAACACAGGTCCCGGGCACTATGAGGCAGCATTACTAACTACTAAGCCACCATGCTGCCCACAAATTCCAGCTAATTGCTATAAGATTCTTAATATTTATTATAATATAAAGTTAGTTATACATAGAGTTGTGTTTACACATACTGTTAACATTCTTTAGCTAATGAGTTGTGAGCACTTTCTGTCCCACCTGACCTTGGAGGTTCAAGTAAACACTGCCTCTCTATCTTAAACTGATTCTCGTTACATACTGTCTTCTTAAATGAAATGTATTGCTCCTACTCTGACTAATGGTGGCTCAGTGGTTAGCATTGCTGTTTTACAGCACCAGGGACCCAGGTTCAATCCCAACCTTGGGCAAATATCCATGTGAAGTTTGCATATTCTTCCCATGTCAGTGTGCATTTCCTCCCACAAAGATGTGTAAATTAAGTGAATTGGCCATGCTAAATTGCCCATAGTGTTCAGGGATGTGTTGGTTAGGTGCATTAGTCAAAGGTAAATATAGGATAATATTGTAGCGGAATGGTCTGGGTGGGTTAATCTTCAGAGGGTCAGTGTGGGGCTGAGGGCCTGTTTCTACACTGTAGGGATTCTATAATTCTAACTCTTTTACCTAATAAGACAAATCTTTATAATTGATAAAATTAAAACACAATCAATTTCACAGCTCACTGAACTTGCTTAATCTTCCAGGCTTTTACAAGACAAAATCCCATAATAATTTGCTCTCTTATTCTGGGATCCTACTCTCCTATTTAATGCTTGCTACGAACTTCAGGCAGCCTGTTCTCACATATCTTTTATCAAACTGTCTCCTGCACTCATCTGCAGTTGTTGTTTTTACAGAATTCCCTGTATATTAACTTGTAGGATTCTTTGTTCAAAGCAAGTCCTGCCAATGTGAGAACTCTTTTTCAAAGCTACCATTGTGTTTCCCTCTAGCACTGCGAGAAAGTTAGGACCGCAGATGCTGGAGATCAAAGTCAAAAAGTGTGGTACTGGAAAAGCACAGCGGGTCAGGCAGCATTCAAGGGGCAGGAGAGCTGATGATTCTGACATACACCCTTCATCAGGAATGTGGAAGGGTGCCAAAAAAGGCTGAGAGATAAATTGGAGGGTGTTGGGGCTGGGGGATGTTAGCTTGGAAGGCACTAAGTAGATGAAGGTGAAATTGACATTGATGCCGTATGGTTGGAGGTCCCAAGGTGGAAGTTGAGACTTTCTTCCTTCAGACGCCAGGTGGCTAGGATTTGGTGGTGGAGGAGGCATGTCCTTGGCAGAGTGGAAGGGTGAATTGAAGTGGTCAGCCACAGGGCTGTGGGATAGTTGGTGCGTGTGTCCCAGAGATGTTCTCTGAAATGTTCTTCAAGTGGGTGTCCTGTATCCCCAGTGTAGAGGAGACCATATAGAGAGCAACAGGCACAGTGTATGAGGTGTTTGGATGTGCAGGAAAATCTCTGTTGAATATGGAAGGATCCTTTGGGGCCTCGGATGGAAGTGAGGGGGGAGGTGTGGACATAGGTTTTAAGGGAAGGTGCTGAGAGTGGAATGTGGATTGGTGGGGGGAATTGGACCTAATGAGGGAGTCACAGAGGGAATGGTCTCTGCAGAATGCTGAAAGGGGTAGGGAAGGAAATATATCTCTGTGGTGGGGAAATGGAGGAGAATGGAAGGTGAGGACCAGGGGAGTTCAATCCTTGTTGCAATTGGAGGGGTGGGGTTCAAGGGCAGAGGTGCAGGATGTGGAGAAATGTGCTGGAGGGCATTGTTCACCATGTGGGAGGGCAAATTGCGGTCTTGAAGTAGGAAGCCATCTGGGATGTTCTGGAGTGGAATTCCTGGTAGCAGATACAGCAAAGGTGGAGGAATTGCGAGAAAGGGATTATATTTTTACAGGAGGATGGGGTGGGAAGAGGTGTAGTCCAGGTAGCTGTGGGAGTTGGTGGGTTTGAAGTAGTTGCTGTGTTGAGTCAGTCACCAGAATAGGAGATGGGTTGGTCCAGGAAGGGGAGGGAGGTGTCCGAGATGGTCCAGGAATGTGTTTGTAAAGTTGATGAACTGTTCCTCCTACAATGGAGCACGATGTGGTGCCGATGCAGTCATCACTGTCGCAGAGGAAAAGGTGGAGAAAAATGCCAGTGTAACTACGGAAAATGTTCTGTTCCACATATGAAGAGGCAGGCGTAGCTGGGGCCCATGCGGTGCCCTTGTCTACCCTTTTGGTCTGAAGAAAGTGGGACGATTTGGAGGAGAAATTGTTGAGTGTGAGGACCAGTTCAGCCATTTGAATGAGTGTGTCAATGGAAGGGTACTGTTTGAGTTGGTGGGAGGGAAAGAGACGGAAGACTTGGAGGCCTTCGTCATGGTGGATGGACGTGTACAGGGACTGGATGTCCGTGGTGAGGATGAGGCACTGGGGACCGGGGAACCGAAAATCATGGAGGAGTTGGAGGGCTTGGGTGGTGTCCC
>NC_057713.1:69587520-69618545 GCF_004010195.1 Chiloscyllium plagiosum
CAATTCCACACCAAGACCCACGCCATCTATGCCTGTAACCCACATTTCCCATGGCTAATCCACATTACCTACACATCCCTGGAACTATGGGTAATTTAGCATGGCCAATCCACCTAATTTGCACATCTTTGCACTGTGGAGAAAACCCACATGTACATGGGCAGAACGTGCAAACTCCACAGAGATAGTCACCTGAGGCTGAAATCAAACCTGGGTCCATGGTGCTGTAAGACAGCAATGCTAATCACTGAGTCACTGTGCCATATATTGGAATGAAGCTCTGGGGTGAAGAATGAGGAGTTGACATCAATGACAGGATATAGATAGCAGATGTGCAGGACTTAATATGGGGGGACTTCTGCTGCTTTGAGCCACTTGGATAAAACCAGAAAGATTGAGGATAAAATAATTTGAATTATCAAAGCTTGTGGTGATGATGACATTGTAATTTTGGTGGGAGCAAGCATACAGTGGAGATGAATATATTGTGATAAAAATAACTGATGAACTAGAACACGGTTCACAGCGGAATTTAGAACTGAATTCAGTGTGAACAAAATCACAGTAGATGTGGACTAAGCCTGAACAAAGTTGATATGGGGAATTGAATTGGCTGAGTTGTAAAATCATAGATCTTACCAATATTTGACTAAGATAGCTTTGTCCCTCAGATATCAAGCTGTAATAGGTTCAACAGCAGAGTTGAGAGTGGTGGAAGCACACACATAGAAGATAACCTATTGCTTAGTGTTAGTGTGGCCATGATGCAGTACATAGATCAGAAAAAAGAGATTGGAACCTGAGAACATGGAGGAGAAGAAAATAAAGGAGATGTGCTGAATATATTAAAGTAGGTAAAAATGTGTGAAGTTTGCACATTTTCCCCGTGTCTGCATGGGTTTCCTCCGGGTGCTCTGGTTTCCTCCCACAGTCCAAAAAATGTGCAGGTTAGGTGAATTGGCCATGTTAAATTGCCCATAGTGTTAGGTGAAAGGATAAATGTAGGGGAATGGGTATGGGAGGGTTGCTTTCGGAGGGCCTGTTTCCACACTGTAAGTAATCTAATCTAATCTATCTAATCTGTAAATGATTGGTGGATTACAGAGAAAAGCAGTGGCGGAAAATAATGTTATCAACTAGAATGAAATCTTCAGACATTTCAAAACAAATGAGAAGGATTCACAACAATTCACAAGCCTAAGGCATGCTTACTTTCATTGGAAAGGGCATTGAGTATAAGGATAGGAAAGTTATTCTGCAGATTTAAAGAACTTCAGTTGTGTCACATTTGGAATATTGCATACAGTTCTGGTTACCACACTTCCAGAAGGATGTGGATGTTTTGCAGAGGGTACAGAAAATGTTACCAGGCTGTTGCCTGGTTTGGGGGATTTTAGCAATAAAGAAAGGTTGGATAGATTGGGTTTGTTTTCACTGGAATGCAAGAGGTTGAGTGGCGAGCTGATAGAAATTGATAAGATTATGAATAGCATTAATAGAGTGGAAGGTAAGAGGCTTTTTTCCCAGGTTGGACAGGTCCAATACTAGGGGACACAGGTTCAAGGTGCTGGGGTGGGGTTAGGGAGTTTACAAGAGATGTACAAAGCAAATTTTTCACACAAGAAGCAGTGAGTGCCTCGAATGCACTGCCAGAGGAGGTGGTGAAAGCAGACACAGTAGCAGCATTCAAGAAGTACTTGGATATATAGATGGAACAAATAGAACAATACAACCCTGGCCCTTTGACCCTCGATGTTGCGCCGACCTGTGAACTAATCTAAGCTCATCTCCCTACACTATCCCATCATCATCCATGTGCTTATCTAAAGATTGTTTAAATCTCCCTAACGTGGCTGAGTTAACTACATTGGCAGGCAGGACATTCCATGCCCTTACCACTCTCTGAGTAAAGAACCTGCCACTGACATCTGTCTTAAATCTATCACCCTCAATTTGAAGTTATACCCCCTCGTACAAGCTAATGTTATCATCCTTGCAAAAAGACTTTCACTGACTACCCTATCTATCCTCTGATCATCTTGTATACATGAACAGGAAGGCAATAGAGAGATGCAGGCTTCGAGGGCCAAAGGGCCTGATCCTCTGCTGTAGGTAATCTAATCTAATAAGGTGCTGCATTGTACTTTGTTCTTTGTTCTTATGTTCTTACAAACACACAGATTAATTGTAATGAGTGGAAAAGACTAGATTTTGTTTTTTTTAAGCCATTATATGCAATAATTTGCAATTCTGGACTATTCTCATTTTAATACAAAATAATTCAGAATTTCCTTGGTCCTTTACTGCCTTTGTAACTTTGCACCACCTCCCTCACGCTCCTGGGAATCACACACCTATCTGGATGGATCTTTGATGTGACCACGTCCTTGATACTCCTGTCTATAAATCTTTCTGCCTCCTCTATGCTCCTCAGTCCAATATACCCTAAGTCCAATGCTGCTGTAACCAATCCATGTGAGGTCTGAGAGGAGCTGCAATTGGACAGACTTCCTGCAGACATAGTTTTCAAGGATATTTGACTTCTCCCTGATCTCCTACATCTCATAGGAGGATTATACCAATAACTGCTATTGCTACCCTTCTGGATTAAAAGAAAAAGTAAGATCTTACCTTTCCATACCTTACTGCTGTTGGCAATCTTCTGCAAAGCCTGCACTTGACTTCAACAGTAGCATATCGACCTCAATGCTAAGACTCTGCTAATCCTAAGCCATAAAAAAATTTATAATATTCTCTCTCCTGTGTTTTTTTAGTTGAAGGGGGAAACAGGAAAGGATTCAACACAATTAAAATTAACTCTGGTATGATCACTTTGCCTGGTCTACATGTGACTCCAGACCCACAGCAATATAGCAAAATCTTAATGACCCCCTGAAGTGGCCTAACAAGTCACTCAGTTCAAGGAAAATAAGAATGGTCAGCAAATGGTCAACCCTTATCAGTGATAGACATCATGTGAAAGAATTAAAATAAATAAATCCAAAAAGGATGCATTAATATCACATCAGCTAGGGGCTAGAACAATTCTTTTCCATACTATCAACCAAACCATAAACAACAAATTTTATCTATTCTAACTTATGCTTGCACATGATACTGTTTTGATATAGAATCTCAACAATGTGGACGCAGGCCCTTCAGCCCAACAAGTCCACACCAACCCTCTGAAGAACCCACCCAGACCCATTCCCCTACTGCTCTCCATTTACCCTAGATTAATACACCTAACCTACACATCCCTAAATACTGTGCACAACGTAGGCATAGCTAATTCTGACCTGCACATTTTTGGACTGTGGGAGGAATGAAGAGCACCTGGAGGAAACCCACACAGACACAGGGAGAATGTGCAAACTCCACACAGACTCCACCTGAGGCGGGAATTGAACCCAGGTCCCTAGCACTGTGAGACAACAATATTAACCACTGAGCCACAATGCCATCATTTATGCTCCATCTAAAGTCTATGTTAATTCAGTGTTATCGGTCACAACCTAGCTGGTGGGTTGGTTCATTCACACCGACAGACAGAGATTGAGAGTTTGAGGTGATGGATGGCTTAGTGGCATTGTCTGATGCCTCTGCTTCAAGATAGGAAAATATTATCGAAAATAATAGTTAGTATTTTGTTTCTGTTTGCAATTTCTAATGGTAACTCGGATCCCTAAAGAATAGAAAGTAAAATGTGTATCATTCAGACTTCTGAATTAGTGCCAAATAACTCTCCACTTTTATTTTACAATGCTGACATTCCTTAATCGTTAAGCTGGAACACAAAAATCACCTCAGAAAGAGAATTATGTTTAACTGATCATAACAGCTTTTTTTAATCAATAGATTTATGGTTCTGTGACAAGGGGAATTCTTACCCTAAAGGATTAAGGACTTAACTCCTGTAGGGTGTACAGGAGGGTCTGTACAAGGGTGGCATGGTGGCTCAGTGGTTAACACTGCTTCCTCACAGCACAAGGGTTCCAAGTTTGATTCCAGCCTCAGGTGATTGTCTGTGTGGAGTTTGTATGTTCTGCCCGTGTCTGCGTGGGTTTCCTCTTACAGTTCAGGCGAATTGGCCATGCTAAATTGCCCATAGCGCTAGGTGCATTAGTCAGAGGGAAATGGGTCTGGGTGGGTTACTCTTCAGAGGGTCAGTGTGGATTGGTTGGGTTGAAGGGCCTGTTTCCACACTGTTAGGTAATCTAATCTAATAAGGTGCTGCATTGTACTTCAGTATTATTTTATTGCCTTTGTGCTGTACATAGCGCATAGAACATAGAACAATACAGTACAGACCCTTCCGCCCTCAATGTGGCTCCAATCTGTGAAGATAATCTGATGCCCATTTAACCTACATCATTCCATTATTATCCATATGTATTTCCAATGCCCATTTAAATGCCCTTCACGTTGATGAGTCTACTACTGTTGCAAGCAGACCACTCCACACCCGTACTACTCTCTGAGTAACGAAACTACTCCTAATATCTGTCCTCAATCTATCACCCCTCAATTTAAAGCGATGTCCCCTCATGTTAACCTTCACCATCCAAGGTAAAAGGCTCTCACTGTCCACGCTATCTAACCCCTGATTATCTTATACGTCTTGATTAAGTCAACTCTCAACCTTCTGCTCTCCAACAAAAACAACCTCTATTCTCTCAGCCTTTCCTCATAAGATCTCCATTCCACACCAGGCAACATCCTAATAAATTGCCGCTGAACCTTTTCCAAAGTGTCCACATCCTTCCGATAATGTGGTGATCAGAACTGCACTAGTGAAGCCTTACTAGAGTGTTGTACATCTAAAGCATGACCTCATGGCTCCAAAACTTAACCCCCCTACTAATAAATGCCAACACACCATATGCCTTTTTAACAACCCTATCAAACTGTGTGGCAACTTTCAGGGATTTATGCACTTGGACACCGAGATCTATCTGTTCATCTACACTGCCAAGCGTTTTATCATTAACCCAGTACTCTGCATTCCTGTTATTTCTTCCAAAGTGAATTACCTCACACTCTTCTGCATTAAACTCCATTTGCCACTTCTCAGCCCAGCTCTACTTCTTATCTATGTCCCTCTGTAACTCACAACATTCTTCAGCACTATCCACAATGCTGCCTACCTTAGTATCATCCACAAATTTACTAACTCGTCCTTCTACGCCTACATCCAGATCATTCATAAAAATGACAAACAGCAGTGGCCCCAAAACAGATCACTAGTAACTGAGCTCCAGGATGAACATTTCCCATCAACCACCACCCTCTGTCTTATTTCAGCTGGTCAACTTTAGATCCAAACCATTAAATCACCTTCAATCCCGAAAATCCATATTTTGTACAATAGACTAATATGTGGAACTTTATTAAATGCCTTACTGAAGTCCATATACATCAAATCATCCACTTTACCTTCATCCACCTGTTTCGTCACCTTCTCGAAGAACTCAATAACACTAGTGAGGCATGGTCTACGCTTCACAAAACCGTTTTGATTATCCCGAATCAAACTATTCCTTTCCAGATAATTATAAATTCTATGTCTTATAATCTTTTCCAACACCTGACCCACAATCGAAGTAAAACTCACTGGCCTGTAAATACCACAGTTGTCCCCACTCCCCTTCTAAAACAAGGGAACAACACCTGCTATCCTCCAGTCTTCTGGCACTCCTCCTGTCGACAATGATGACATAAAGATCGAAGCCAAGGCTCTGCAATCACCTCTCTGGCTTCCCAGAGAATCCGAGATTTTATCCCATCTGGCCCAGGAGTCTTATCTATTTTCAGATCTTCAAAATTGCTAAAACTTCCTCTTTGTCAACCTCAATTCCACCTAATCTTGTAGCCTGTATCTCCATATTCTCACTAACATTTCCCCTTTTTAGTGTGAATACTGATGAAAAGTGTCCATTAAGCGCTACTCCTATGTCCTTAGATTCCACGTACAATTTTGCATTATTATCTTTGATTGGCCCTAATCTTACTCTAGTCATTCTTTTATTCCTGATGCACCTATTGAAGGCCCTAGGATTTTCCTTGATCCTCTCCGCCAACAACTTCTCATGTCCCCTCCTGGATCTTCTTAGCCCTCTCTTTAAATCTTTTCTGGCTAACTTATAACTCTCTAGCCCCCTATCGGAGCCTTCATGCCTCATCCTCACATAAGCCTTCTTCTTCCTCTTGACAAGAGATTCAACTTCTTTAGTCAACCATGACTCCTTCTCTCCTTATCAAGGACCCGCAATAGCTGTGCCTTGAATAAGCTCCACATTTCAAGTGTTTCCATCCCCCTGCAGTTTCCTTCCCCATCCTATGCATCCTAAATCTTGCCTAATAACATTATAATTGCCTTTCCCCCAGTTACTCTGCTTTCCCTGCGGTATATACCTACTGCTATAGTAAACATAACTGACTGTGGGTTTCCTCCCACAGTCCAAAGATGTGCAGGTTACGTGAATTGGCCATTTTAAACTGCCCATAGTGTTCAGGGATGTATAGGCTTGGTACATTAGTCAGGGGAAATGTAGAGTAATAGGTTAGGGGAATGGATCTGGATGGGATACTCTTTGGAGGGTCAGTGTGGACTTGTTGGGCTAAATGACCTTTTTCCACACTGTAGGGATTCTATTCTATATAAGCAGAAGAAGTTGCAAAGTTATGGTACAGACACAGGGCATGGGATTAGTTTAAGATCATTCATGCAAAAAGCTATCAGAGGCATATAGGGCTCATTAGTATTCATAGAACATAGATCATAGAACAATACAGCATAGTACAGGCTCTTTGGCTCCCTCTTGCTGTACTGATATTTTATCCTATTCTAAGATCAAACTAAACTACATACTCTTCATTTTACTATCATCCATGTGCCTATTAGGAGTCACTTCGATGTCCATAATGTTTCTTTACTATTACTGCTGGCAGTGCATTCCATGCATCCACCATTCTCTGTGTAAAGAAACTACCTCTGACATATCCCCTAGAATGTCCTCCTATCACCGTAAAATTATGCCCCCTCATGATAACCATCTGGCTGTCCACTCTATCCATGCCTCATAATCTGGTACATCTCTTATCAAGTCACCTCTCATTCTTCATTGCTCCAATGAGAAAAGCCTGAGCTCCCTCAATCTTTCTTCATAAGACATACCTTTAGTCCAGGTAGCATCCTGGTAAATCTCCTTTACACTCTCTCTAAAGCTTCCACATCTTTCCTATAATAAGGCAAACAGAACTGAACCAATATTCCAAGTGTGCTCTAACCAGGGCTTTACACAGCCTCAGTATAACCTCTTGACTCTTAAACTCAGTCCCCCTACTAATGAAAGCAAACACACCATAAGCCTTCTTAACAACCCGATCAATTTGGGTGGCATCTTTGAGGGATCTATGGATCTAAGATCCAAGATCCCTCTGTTCCTCCATACTGCCAACAACCCTTCTTTTAACCCTGTAAGCTGTATTCAAATTTGACCTTCCAAAATGAATCATTTCACATTTTCCAGATTGAATTCCATCTGCCAATTCAGCCCAGTTCTGCATCCTGTCTATGTCCCATTACAACCTACAACAGTCCTCCACATTATCCACAACTCTATCAATCTCCGTGTCTTCAGCAAACTTACTAACCCACCCTTTTGCTTCTTCATCCGAGTCATTTATAAAAATCACAAAAAGCAGAACACCACTGGTCACCAAGCTCCAGGCTGAATACTTTCCAACCTCTGTCTTCTATGGGCCAGTCAATTCTGAATCCAGACAGCCAAATTTCCCTGTATCCCATGCCGCCTTACTTTCTGAATGAGCCCACCATGGGGAACCTTATCATATGCTTTGATAAAACCCACATGCACTACATCCACTGTTCTACCTTCATCGATGTGTTTTTCACAACATCAAAGAATTCAGCAAGGCTTATGAGGCATGACCTGCGGCCTCAGAAAGCCATGTTACCTATCTCTAATCCAATTATGCTTTTCCAAATAATCATAAATCCTGCCTCTCAGAATCCCCTCCAATAATTTGCTCAACACTGACATAATACTGACTGGTCTGTAATTCCCAGAGTTACCCCTATTCCCTTTCTTGAACATTTGCCACCCTCCAATCATCATGTACTACTCTAGTGAACAGTGAGGACACAAAGATCATTGCCACAGGCACAGGAATCTCTTACTTCACTTCCTGGGTATATCCTGTCTGGCCCAGGGGACATATCTATCCTCATGTATTTCAAAATTTCCAGCACATCTTCCTTCTTAACATCAACATATTTGAGCATATCAGCCTGCTTCACACTGTCCTCACAACAAAAGGTTCCTCTCACTTGCGAATACTGAAGCAAAACATCCATTAAGGACCTCCCTTACTCTCTCTGACTCCAGGCACAGTTACCTCCACTATCCCTGATTGGCCCTACCCTTACTCTGGCCATCCTCTTGTTCCTCTCATAGAATGCCTTGGGGTTTTCCTTAATTCTACCTGCCAAGGCTTTTTCATGCCCCTTTCTAACTCTTCTAAGTTCATTCTTCAGTTCCTTCCTGGCTACCTTGTTACCCTCTAGAGCTGTGACTGATCCTTGCTTCTCAACCTTAAGTAAGCTTCCTTCTTCCACATCTCTTGTCATCCAAGGTTTCTTCACCCTACCATCCCTACCTTGCCTCAGTGGGACAAATCTATCCAGCATTTGCAGCAAGTGCTCCATAAACAACCTCCACATTTCTGTCCATGTTTCCACCCATGTCTTAAATGTCAATCCAGCAATTTTAGAAGGGGACTAAATGTAATTGACAACCCTGTCACTTATGTGTATTAGTTTAAGCTACAGTTCAGTTACCACACTAGATGCCAAGTCGTAATTTTTTTAATTATTAAAAGTAACTATGGATTCGAGCACAAAGGTAAAAATTAATATTGGTATTCTTGAGTATTGCTGAAAAGTACATGGTTTGTTGAAATTTTTGTCTTGTATTCAAAATATTTGACAAGAAATACCATTGTAAAGGGCAAACAACATTTATTCAGCATAAGAGGAGATTGCTGATTAGTTGACAAGTGGTCTGTTATTGGTAGATAGTGCAATGGAGATTCAACAGTTAATGACGACTAATTGTTTAGATTTTAAACAAAGAAGGTTGGTCAAGGCATTGCCTAAACAAATGCACCAGGAAATGGCTACATTGAAGCAGGCACAGTATGTATGCAGGAAAAACACAGCCAACCAGGTAGCATCCGAGGAGCAGGAGAATCGACGTTTCGGGCATAAGCCCTTCTTCAGGAGTCCTGAAGAAGGGCTTATGCCCGAAACATCAATTCTCCTGCTCCTCGGATGCTGCCTGGCCTGCTGTGTTTTTCCAGCACCACATTTTTCAACTCTGGTCTCCAGCATCTGCAGTCCTCACTTTCTCACAGTATGTATGCAGGTTATTTCTGGCAGCAAATGAAAGGGGCCTGTGTATAGATTCCAGTACAGAATTCCTGTGTTAGAATGCCATATTATAAGCCTGACTGACAGTCCTAAATTGGTTGCCAGCATAATTGTTCATGCATTTGGTGTTTTGTGGAATCACATCTAATGTCAATTAAGGTGCTTTGAGTTTGCAAGCACGAATTGATTGGTTACAGGTCATATGCTAATGATTGCGAACAGCTAAAGGGAGTTGTTAGAGAAAAGAAAAAAAAGTAGTTGTTATTTGATATGATCCACTGGTCTCTGGAATTTACAGCATATATTACAGCAGCACTGAAATCCATGTATGTCATTGCTCATTTATGTGATAAGCTCAGAGCTTAACACCATCCAGGACAAAGCAGCTCACTTAACCAGCAATCATTCAACTCCTTAAAATATTTATTTTTCTCCACCTTTAGCGCACAATAGCAACACTGTGCATCATCTACAATATGTACTGCAGCAAATTACCAAGGTTCTTTTACATCCATAACTCGAAAAGGACAAGGGACAGCACCACCTGCTGGAGTGTTCCTCCATCCCAATCACATTACAGCTTGACTTGGAACTATATAAACATTCTTTCATTATTACTGGATCAAAATCCTGAAACTCCCTCCCTGTTAGTATTGTGGATGAACCTGTATCATATGGATTTCAGGAATTAGAGAAGACAGCTCAGGTACAATTAAGATGGTCAATAAATATTTGCTTTGCCAGCAACGTCCATTTCATAAACAAATGCATATTAAAAAGAGGCTCGTGCTCTTTAGAGTTTATCACCACATGTTTATTTTCTATGGTATGTTTTCTATTTCTGAGATTAAAAAAAAAGTCCTGTGCCATATCAGATTGCATATGCATGACTGAGAATGCACTCACAATAAGAAACAATTTGTTTATCACAGTACTAAACAAACAGATGTATACAAGTGAAATTTAAAAGAATAATTTCAGAGGCTGGATTAATTTCATAAGAAACAAATCAAACAATTCTGATAAATGGGTATGGTATGTAAACTATGTGGCTTTAAAATGGCATTCCACTTATGATTGTGATTCCTAAAACAAGTCTATCTGACTGATTCAATGTGAAATTCCAGAAAACTAAAGTGACAAGAAAACTATTTACAAAGCTGTAATTGCTAACTATTTTTCATACCATGCTTTTGACAAGATGATGGTGTTTATATATATGACTTTGATCATTATTTTAACAATTTAAGAGAGAGATAGAATGTTTAAGTACCTCAGGTTTCTATTCTCATTAAACAGAGAAAAATTTTAAATGCTACAATTACTCTTTATCTCAAAACTGCTTTTTGCTTGGAATGGTGAATTTATATACATCACCTTTGAACTCAAAAGCCTTAAATTGCCTCTGTCATCCAGTGAAAAATCAATTGAAAGAAGTAATGAATACCTTGTTTACTGGATGTATTTTTTCCCCATTTTGCACAATCACCTTCTCCAACCTGAAGGCATATTTCTGGCAATGTGAAGCATGGATATTTTCTTGTGACAGTTCGACTAAATGAAATTGTCAGTCTTTATTCACCTCTGACTTTAGCAAATGATGCCCTTTTCCACTTGATTGTGCACTGAGAAGAACTATAATAGGCATTTCTTGATAATGGCTCAACCATTTTGTGTCTTTTGTAGACTCTGTGATGATATTTGGTTCTGCCTGATCAAAAAGCTTCTAATGAAACACTTGAATATAAAATATAACAAATACAACATTCAGGAGAATAACATTTTCTTAGATTACTTACAGTGTGGAAACAGGCCCTTCGGCCTAACAAGTCCACACCGACGCGCAACCCACCCAGACCCATTCCCCAACACCTAACACTACAGGTGCCAATTCACCTAACCTGCACATTTTTGGACTGTGGGAGGAAACTGGAGCACCCGGAGGAAACCCACGCAGACACGGGGAGAATGTGCAAACTCCACACAGTCAGTCGCCTGAGGCGGGAATTGAACCCAGGTCTCTGGCGCTGTGAGGCAGCAGTGCTAACCACTGTGCCACCATGCCGCCCACTATTGTGCAGCATATTGCTACCATAATTCACTTCAGCTGATTATTGATAATTCCTGTTGATTACATCATTAACCAAAGTACACAAATACCATCAAACCAGTAAGTTAATAACTCAAAATTCCCCCAAAATGTGAAATTACTTTTATCTTAATTTTTGTGTACTAAAACATAACTACTTTACTTTCGAAGTATGTACTACTCCCAAGAGAAACTAGGAATGTCAATAAAATGCTGTTCCAGCCAACAATGCCCACAAGGAATAAAACTAAAACATAAGGAAAATAATGTTATAAGGACATAGGGATGGGGCTGGAGATTAAGACTGATTGAATTGTTCCACGGAGAGCTGGAATGGGTGGGACGGGCCAAATAATGACTCTGCCGTTATGACTCTTTGATTATTATATAATCGAGAGTTGAGTGACTCTGCCAAAACAACAGTTAAAAATCACACAACACCAGGTTGTACTTTGTACACCACAGTCCAACACCGGCATCTCCAAATCAAAACAAAAGTTAGCATCAAGCAAACAAATAATTATCCAGTAAGTGCTGCTTATTGTTGACCATCTTTTCCATTACAATGTGAATAATGATAGATTAAAAGTCCCAGAGGCTTGGATTTGCCTGCTTTTTGGGATACATTCTGTTTCAGGAATGATTTCTGCAGACAGTTAAAAAAAAACTAATGCCAGGACAATTCCTGATGTGAAAAAGAAGAAAGTACTGGATAGCATCCAAAGCATGATTTATTACCCATCATGAAGCTGGTTAGAACATTCTTGAAATTGTTAAGCATAGAGACATTTTTCTTAAAAGATCTATGACTACATGAATTCTTGACATGGGCAGACACTCACCAGCTTTGAAGATTACCGTTATGGTTACATGCCTTGCTGTTTCTGATCCACTTGAATGTTTGTTACAGCTCTCTCAATGTTGGTAGTTCACCTGTGGAGAATATCACAGGATATTGAGATATAGCCTGAAGAATCAATTGCCACTGTGGATTGATGATTGTGAAAGTAATTTCTAACATTGATGAATAGCATTATCATTATTTCAAAGTGAAACTCCGTTCTGACAAAAAAAAGTCTCTTATAAGAAGATCTCCAACACCAACAGCCCTGGGAGCTGTCAGAGGAACACTAGCAGAGGCACTAGCAGAAGACATCAGGCTTTCACTTCAGTCACATCAGAAGGCAAGGTGAAAACTGACATCCCATTTGCAGGAGATATAGATGTCTATTACAGAGTTTCCTATCAATACTTTCAGGGATGAATACATCTGTGACATTTAGATTGTTGAGGACAGTGTTTTCTTTCCTCTTGATTTTTTCACTGCCTGATACAGAGTCTGTCAGTACTTGTGATATCAAAACATTCTTGACAATAAACATTGAAATGCCCAACCAAAGCCTATTCCAATGCTACTTCTTCCAAGGTGTGTTTAACAGAGAACGATTAGATTCATCAGTTGAGGGAGGTTGGTAAATCATAATCACTAAGATCTTAACATATGAAATTTCATGGGATCCAGAGTCAAGATCAAGGACACCCTGGACCAATCCATCCCAACTGAAACACCAAAACTGATGGGTCTGATATGCAGGTGCTACAGGGTATATCCATGCGTCCAGTGATAGGAGTGAATAGGTATGATTCTGAGAGTCTAATATTAGATTCCTTACAGTGTGGAAACAGGCCCTTCAGCCCAACCCGACCCTCCTAAGAGTAACCCACCCAAATCTATTTCCCTTTGACTAATGCACCTAACACTATGGGCAATTTAGTATGGCCAATTCACCTGACCAGCACATCTTTGGACTGTGGGAGGAAACCCACACAGACACAGGGAGAATGTACAAACTCCACACAGACAGTTGCCCGAGGCTGGAATCGAACCTGGGACCCTGGTGCTGTGAGGCAGCAGTGCTAACCACTGAGCCACTGTGCCACCCATTAATGATGTTTTACAATTTACATAATTAGTCTGTGGTCAGTAAAATTATTTTGCAGGAATGATTGGCTTGGCTACTTGTATGAATCTAGTGCCTGGGTTGTTTTACTAATATTTTGATTTAACACAGTAGATTGAAGGATCATTTCAGAGGCTGTGAGTCAGAGTCACCTAGTTAAATGTAGAAAAGTCCTTCAGCCCATGATGTTGTGGAGAAAGTGAGGTCTGCAGATGCTGGAGATCAGAGCTGGAAATGTGTTGCTGGAAAAGCGCAGCAGGTCAGGCAGCATCCAGGGAACAGGAGAATCGACGTTTCGGGCATAAGCCTGAAGAAGGGCTTATGCCCGAAACGTCGATTCTCCTGTTCCCTGGATGCTGCCTGACCTGCTGCGCTTTTCCAGCAACACATTTCCAGCCCATGATGTTGTGCCAAATATGATGTCAAATTAAACTAACCTCTTCTGCCTGTCCTTGGTTCATATCCCTCCATTTGAACTAGGTAAGAATGGCATTTCCTTACTTCAGGGTTGAGAGAGCAGAATGGACTTTTAAATAGTCTGGCAGTTGCATGGTCATTATTACTGATTCTAGTTTTTTGGACTGAAGTATTAACTTTGAGAAATTTCATGGAAGTTATGAAAATTCTATTGTGTTATCTCACACAATTCTCTTCTGTGCACCTCACCATGTATCCATTATACCTTTATGAAGACTTATTCATACTATCATGCATTCAGCAATGGCAAAACTACTCACCACTGCACCTTATACCTCATAGGTACCTCGTACAGCATGGAAGCAGGTTCCTTGGAGCATGCCGACCAACAAAGACCAAATTACACAAATCCCATTTAACTACACATGGTTCATAACTTATTTTGTCCTAGCATTTTAAGTGCTTATCCAGAATGCCTCTTAAATCTCGTGAGAGTAGCTGCTGCCACCACCCTCTTAGACAGCACATTACATATTTATACCATTTCTACCATTTCAAAAGAACAAAAGAGAAGTACAGTACAGGAACAGGCCCTTCTGCCCGCCAAGCTTGTGCTGATCATCATGCCCTAACTAAACTAAAAATCAAATTCTACTCTTATTCAGTCCATGTCCCTTTTCATGTAACCATCCAGATGCCTCTTAAATGTTGCCATTGTGCTTGCTTCCAATACCTCTTCTGGTAGTGGAGATTTTCTTAGAACTCCTCTAAACCATTTATTCCTCACCCTAAGTTTATGCTCTCTGGTCTTAGACACGTCTGCCATGGGGAAAAGATTCTTACAATCGACTTGATATATGGATTTCATAATGTTGTATACCTCAGACAGACCACCCTCAACCTCTATTGCTCCAAGAATAAAGGAAGGCAGCCTCATAAGTGAGGCTTTGCATCCCTGACAACATCATGGTGAATGTCTTCTGCACCCTCTCCCTGTAGGAATGATAGAAAGATAGGTAAGACAGGAGGAGAAGTGTCATTTTTGATTAGGAAAACATCACTGAGAGGATATTCCTCTAGGCTTATTCACTAATGCTATATGGGTGGAACTGAGAAATAAGAAGACTGTATTCACTTTGATGGGATTGTACTATATAACCCTCAGCAGTTAGCAAGTAATTGATGACAAAATATGTAGAGAGGTCACAGATAGCTGCAAGAATAACTGGGTTGTAACAGAAGGGAATTTTAACTCTCCAGATATAGACTGGGACTGCCATAGTGTTAGCAACTTGGATGGGTAGAAATTTGTTAAATGGGTTCAAGAAAAATTACTCAATCAATATTTAGATAGCCCTACCAGAGAAGGGGCAAAATGTGACCTCCTCCTGGGAAATAAAGCAAGGCAAATCACTAAGGTGTTTAGTGGGGGTGCATTTTGGCACACTTGCCTTCATCAGTCAGGAGTTGTGACATCACGTTACAGCTATACAAAATATTGGTAGTTGGAGACTATAATGACCGTAATTATATTAGTTTTAAGTTAGTTGTGGAAAAGGATAGGTCTAGCTCACAAACTGGGGAAAGGCCAATTTCAATGGTCTTTGGTAGGAGCTTTCGAAAGTTGATTCGGGGAAGCTGTTCACAAGTAAATTGATGTCTGACAAGTGGGAGGTTTTCAAATGCAAGATAGCAAGTGTTCAGGGCCAGTATGTTCCTGTTAGTGTGAATGGCAAAGTTGGCAGAAGTGGAAACACTGGATGACAAGAGATATTGAGGCTTTGGTCAAGAAAAAGGCATCTATCAAGTATAGACAGCTGGGATCAAGTGCTCCTTGAGGATCATTGCAGGTGAAGGAGTACATTTAAGAAGGAAATCAGGAGGACAAAAAGGGGATATCAGATACCTTTGGCAAATAGGGTAGAAGAATCCAAATAGATTCTGCAGCTATATTAAGGGCAAAAAAGTAACTAGGGAGAGAATAGGTCTCCTTAAATATCAATGAGAACATCTATGACTGAAACCACAAGAGATTGGTGAGATCCTAAGCAATTATTTCTCATTAGTATCTACCATGGAGAAAGACATGGAAGCTAAGGAAATTGAGAAAATAAATAGTAATGTTTTGAAAAAAATCCACATGACATAAAAGGAGGTGTTAGGAGTCTTCAAATGTATAAAGGTGATAAATCTGGAACCTGATCAAAAGTATCCCAAGACATTGTGGGAAGCTATGGAAGAAATTGCAGGGCTCCTAGTAGAGATATTTGTTTTATTAATAGCCACAGTTGAGGAGCTGGAAGACTGGAGGGTGGCTAATGGTGTGTCATTATTTAAGAAAAGCTGCAAGGAAAAACCAGGGAACTACAGACCGCTACGTCAGTTGTTGGAGGGGATTCTGAGAAACTCGATCTGCATGCATTTGGAAAAGAAAGAAATGAATAGGAATAGTCATGGAAATCATGTGTCATAAATTTGATTGAGTTTTTTAAAGAGATGACCAAGAAGGGCAATGTGGACTTCAGCAAGACATTTGACAAGGTTCTGCATGGTAGACTGCTTAGTATGGTTAGAACACATGGGATTTAGGGAGATCTAGCCAATTGAATACAAAATTGGCTTGACGGGAGTAGAAAGAGTAGTGGTAGAGAATTATTTTTCAGTCTGGAAGCCTGTGACCAGCAGTATGTCGCAAGAATAGATGCTGGGTCCACTGGGTGACCTTATAAGAGGTTTATAAATTCATGAGGTGGTTAGATAATATGAATAGCCAAGGTTTTCTCCCCATGGTAAGGGAGTCCAAAACTAAAGGTTGAAAGGGGAAAGATTTTCACACTGTGGTAGTGCTTATATGGAATGAGCTGCTAGAGGAAGTAGTAGAAGTGGATACAATTACAACATTTTAAAAGATATTTGGATAGATACATGGATAGGAAAGATTTAGAGGGATATGGGTAAAATGCAGAAAATGGGATTAGTTCAGTTTAGGAAACCTGGTCAGCTTGGACATGTTGAGCTGATGGATCTGCTTCCATGCTATACGACTCCATGACTCTAAGTCATTAATCTAACTGACAAAAGCAAGCGTCCCAGCACCAAACTCTGTGGTACACTGCATGTGGCTTCCAATTACAAAGCGTAACCCTCCACTATCACTCTTTACCTCTACATCTCTACACTCTTTATCTCTATATCCAATAAGACACCATAAAGGTATGGAGAATACATGGTGAGGTATGCAGTGGAGAATTGTGTGCAATAATCTGCTCGAAGTCACGGAGAGAAATCCTCCAAATCCATGCCTTGGAATGTCTGATACATTGCCATATTTAAAGCCCAGCCAATCACTGCCACGACTGCACATGAGGGGAGTGTATGAGGGGAGTGAACAAAAACGCAGAGCTGATAGGTGGTGCCAGTGACCCTCCATTCCAAATATAATTGCACATTCATAACAGGCTGGTAACCTTTCTCTGTACATCCAAAACCTAAAACTGGACCTAAAACTGGACATCTTTTTGAAAGTGAACCCAAACAGATCTGTAAACAAGCTGAGATCTGACCCTTTGGAAAAATACTTTGCTTGGCCCAAATGGACTTGAAGGGACCTAAAAGCAATTTTGTTTTGTCCCAAATAACCCATCTCACCATTTCAATGAATCTACAGGTCCATTTGGAGTTTTCTTTCGGTCCATTTGGGTGAAGCAAAGTTATTTTCAAAGAACCCTGAACGTACTATAGAGGACACAAACTATAAATATTCTCAGAAATCTGCTGTTTCTGAGCTTTTTAGATGATGGATTCCTGACATGTACTAACTTACATCATAACCCATCTGATTGACTGTCTCATGATCTACAGGTGTCTATGGTTTCATTCTGGTATCCCCGATATTTTGTGTTGGAGCTGGGCAGTGATCCAAATTCACTCCACACTAGGGAGAAATTTGTCTCACAACTGCACCTTCTCAGAATGATATAATTGTATGCCCTTTATCCGCATTGAACTACATTTCTCTACTGTTGGTCTTGACCATACTGTTGGTCTTGACCATCCTGCTTGTGGCTCTGCCAAGGATCTCTGGTCAGAACAAAGAGAACAGGATTACCAACTTCAACATCACCAGCAGAGCACCACCTTTCTTCACCTGAATCACATGCCAATGCCCATAGACATTAGGGTGGGAACAATGGCTCAGCACTGTAGGTGGACCATGTGCTCTAGTCAAGGGACAGGGCCACTGTGCTTAGATTGGGGATTGGTGCGACTGTTCTCCGTTCAGGAGCCTGAGAGAACAGCAAGGTCAATGATTTCTGTCCCTGTCCATAACAATGCATTCACCTTTCTCCAGCAAAAGTGGTTAATTGTTATCCTGCTTGTAGCATGCTCATTAATGTCATATGCAATGAGATCATGTATACTTGAACCTGAGGGAAGAGGTTCCAATGGAGTCCTGCTGAAACACATCCATAAAGAGTTAGTAACTATTCCTTAGTTTGCACTAGTGCTAATTTGTCACAAACACCCAGTACCTGGTGGTAATATTTATACATGGTGACAGCAAACCTCAAAAACTTTTACTGAGGATCGTAGCAAAGCAGAGGTGTAGTCAGAGAGTGTGGTCATCACTGAAATAACTCTACAGACGTGGTATCCCATCACCAAGTCACCCTCCTTCATATTGATCCAACTACCTGAGAGCCAGCTCTCAGAGTGAAAGGGATGTCGGACATTCCACTTCTTTCTTTTTTCTTCATATTTTAAAGTGAACAGAACCTCTGACATTCCAGTTGAGATATATATTTTTCCTTGCCCACACTACTGTCAAACAGTGGGAATGCTTTTTTATCCCCAGCACTCATATTGTGTGTTCAGGTGTAAGACACAGTGAATGAACAACAAAAGCAGAAAACTTTATTCATGTTCCATCACCAGGAAGAAAGGAAACACCCAAGTTAATGGTGACAAATCCTTCTCATCAAAGGGCAATGCTACGTGATCAAAAAGTGAAAGGAGAGGGCAGGGACTAATCAAAATAGAGCCGGAGGGGGAATTAAAACACTCCACACTTCGTGGTGCCCACCTCTTGCTGAAAACCTCGAGGGAGTTGGTAGACACCATATACTCCTTCTCTCAGGGCACCCAGGCACAGATGTAACCGCGGAAGAGGGCAGGCAATCTGACATAATGACCTTCACCACCAATCACTGCCTGGACCTGTTTATGGCCAGTTTGGCCTGACCCGTGCTCCCCCCCTCCGGGGGTGCCCAATGCTCAGGAGGGTGGGGCTGAAGTCCAACCAAAAACAGTGGAGAAGGTTTTTCAGAAAACTAAATAAATGAGTGCAAACACCCACACCCAGTATATACACGGTCCATTTGCTGGGTTCCTGGGTGGGGGGTGGGGTGGGGTTTGTATTCTGTGCACTGTTTCTTATCTTTTCTTTTCTATGTTTTTTCCTTTCTTCTTTCCCCTTCTCAACAAAGGGCAAAGGCTCCTGTATTTTTTTTTCTTCCCTTTCTTTCTTACCACCACACCACTGCCTAAACAGTGTGCAGCAGCAGTCAATAAATGGCCTGTCATTTTATGTCCCTGAAGGGGACAAAACTAAATTTCCAGAGGCAGCTCAGGTTGTGGGGCACAGGCTCCCTTGGGAAGGATGGGACCTCAGGGCCAATGTGAAATTCCATCCAAACAGGGGTAAGCGCAGATGGCATTCCACCGCACACCTGAGCATCCTCCAACTGGTGCACCATGTCGGGTCTGAGCACTGCTGTCTTAAGACATCGAATATCAGTGGCCTGAACCAGACGTCTAGCACTGCCCTGCTCACAAAGTCCTGCAGCAGCGTCCAGCCCAGACCACTGCCACCCAGCACGTGCCAGACCCTGGTCACCCTCACCACCACGTCCCTCCCCTCCGACAGACACTCAAATTCGCAAGTACGAAGGTGCAGATTCCTGAGCAACAGCTTCCTGACAACAGCTGCTACTCCTGCTGGAGAGTTGGTGCAACGCGATTCGATCATGTTCCAGGCAGTGATTAGGTCCTGGTGAAATACAGGCAACATCCTGAGAGTGACCTCCAGATAGTCACAGTTGTTAAACAAGAGCTGCATATCATAATTGAGGAAAGGCGCACCAACTAGGAGGAAGCTCAACGCAAAGGTTTCGCTGCAAGGAGGATAGCCGCCATCTGAGTGCGGATGCACACAACGACTGAATAGGGAGACTCCTCAATAGGGAGACTCAGAACCTGCGCAGTGACCCAATGCATTTTTTGTCTCAGAAGAAGTGAACCAATGTTCTCTGGTTGTCAGCAACATAAGATGGGAGAGCGACAAAAGGGACCAGCTGGTACCACAGCATGACGGCCATCAGCTGGTTTATGACCAGCACTCGACTCCTGCAAGAGAGCACTTGGAAAAGTCCTGACCAGCAGACTAGGCCAGCTGAGACCTTGGCCTCCAGCTCCTGTCAATTCGTTAACCAAAATTCCATGCCGGGCTGAGATAGACCCTCAGATGGAGGGGATGGGTGGTAACTTGTAACTCCTACCATAGACCGATCAGTAGTCTGGACCATTTGGCTGATTTGATTCTAGTTGAAGATGCCACCGAGTACACCAACTGGCACTCGCGCAAGCTCCCTAGGTCAGCCAGGGCAGTGAAAGTGAGAAGCACATCGCCAGCATAAGCCAAAAGGGCCACCCAGGCAGTGCAAAACCAGCCCCGACAACCTCCTCTGCAAGAAGCACAGGAAAAGCTCCAAGCACAGGGAATACAGCTGGTCAGACGAGGACAGCTTTGACATACATCTCTCCCAAAGCAAAGGGGCACCGTCAGGGACCCGTTAACGTTAACCGACACCCTGTGGTGATATACAACAGTCAGATCCAGTGACAAAGTGCATCCTGAACCCGAATGCCCGCAGAGCCCCGAGTAGATATGCGTGATCAACCCTGTCAAACACTTTTTCCTGATCGAGAGACAGGAAAGTGCTCAGCAGACTAGCCAGTCATCAGAAATGGATCAGGTCCCGGACCAGATGTGACACTCCTGGGAATGTGTAGGACTGGTCTGGGTGAATCATGTGAGCCAGCACGGTAGCCAGACGAGAAGCCAACACCCTGGCAAAAATGTTATTATCCGTGCCAAGGAGGGAGACCGGACGCCAGTTCTTAAGAGAATGAAGGTCCCCTTTCTTCAGGAACAGGACAATGACAGCACAAGGACCTGCTGATGGGTGCCATACCTTTTTTCCAGTGAGTAGAAGAAGGGGGAGCCGCAGACCAGGTTCCTGGAGGAGCCAGATTCTTGACCTCACGTCTATGCCCTGGGACCCTACAAGCTTCAGGTCTTCTCTTCATACACACCCTGCAGGACTGGGTACACATCGGGCTGACTGGGATGGGAATCTAGGTCAAACACTTCTTTCTTCAACTCCTTGATCCTGGATTTCCACCTCTTCGTCAACCTCCTCGCAAACTCCTAACAGAAAACCCGGATGTGAAAACTTGCCCTCGTCCCACCATAGTCTCAGGGAAGGGTAGCTTCCCTGCTTCCTTCTCTAGCTGGCACAGAACCAACAAAACAAGTCCCAGAACTGCTTGTTCTCCAGCAACAGGTTGTTAAAGTGCCAGTACGTAGACCTGAACCAGGCACCGAACGGAAGGTCTGTGCACGGCACCTGCCGCATTGAGGCACTGGAAAGCATGAAGCATACACCTGTGAAACATACAGGCAGTTGATTCTGAACGCTCCAATCCCAGGCGTCTCAAAGGTGAAGATGACGGAGTCAGGATAGAGATTTCACCGGATGTTGACCAGGTTGAAGGACTTGACTAAGTCCTCCAATGTCCCCCCAACACCGCTATGATTCCTGTCCTCGAGGATGCAGTTAAATTCTCCTGAGGACGATGCACTGGCCTTCATCAATGGAGGCGAGATGAGTGGACACATCTTCATAGAAGCCCATTTGCCTTGGTCCGACCATGGGAGCGTAGACATTCACTAAGTGAAGTATCGTGTCCCCCAGCCACACCATCAGATGAAGCAAACGGCTCCCTGACCCCCACATGTGGAGCCAACAAGATAGCCACCCCGCCAGATCTGTTAATAAGGTGACCCTGCTTTGCCACTCCAGGAGTGAAGCGGCTTTGTCTCCCAGGGTAGTGTGGGTTTCTTGCAGGAAACGTACCTCATACTTCCTGTCCTGAAGGACTAAGAAGGTCTGGAATCTGTGCTGTGACTCTCTGGTCCCGTTGATGTTGCGGCTGGCAATGGTTGTCTTCATATCAGCAGTATTGTGCAACCACCACCAACACAATTAAAACTATGCACATTTACTGGGAGGACAGGGAGGGACGCAAAAGTCCCTCGCCCTCACCAAGAGTGCATTGAGGAAGTTCCTGATCCGTGTTCGCTCATTAATGTCCAGCCCAGGTGCTTGGTGTGCAGCCTGGGCCAACCAATACACTTGCTCAAAGGAGCTCCAGTGGTCAAATGCCAGCTGGGCTCTATTCTAGCGATTGAGTGTCTCTTCAATAAAGTCCCAGAGATCTCCAAGGGGGATGAGGGGAGCTCAGTGGGGGCGCTCCTGGGAATCAAAATCTTTGCTGCAGACAGACTTCGCGTCATTCCCATTGCCCACCAACGAGCCCGAACCCACCACTAGGCAGTCGCCCTCAGTCACGGATCCCTCCCCCCGCTGACAGAATGGAGGCTGATCCAGCACTGCCAGCTGGCCTCAAACCCCCAGCGACCCCACCCCAGGGTTACCAGCAGTAACCTCTGCAGTGCACCTTTTCCTGGAATGTCCTAAAGTCCGTCATCATGTAGTGGAGGCTCGGGTCACCTCTCCTGAAACTTGGACCCCCGACTCCTTGCAGAAAAGGTCTTCCCCCAACGCCAAGGTGCCTGGAAAAATGTCAGGGAGGGAGGAGTGTGGATAACACCTTCCTTCCCTCCACGGCTCAATGACCCAGCAGAATTAAAACTGCTACGGCCCGCACCATAGCCTATGTGGGACTCCAGCTTTTCCCCAGGGACTGGTGGATTGGCAGCAGCAGGGGAACCTGCTGTAATAACCAGGGCTCCAAATAAGTCAGGCAGCGGCTTGGAAAACACAGGAGATACTGTGAACTCACCCCTAGAGATGGACAATGCTGTCAGTGTGCATAGGGGAAGTCCTCCCCTTCCTGAGGGTGGTAATTCTTCCCCAAGGAACAGCACCTTTGTGGGCATTGTTCCTTCCCCATCCTTCCTGATAGTCATGGGACCTGAGGCTCCTCCTTCCAGCTTCTCTTGAAAAGTGATTGACTGGGGGAAGGCAGGAGGTGTGGCAAAAGCCATATGTGTCACTTCCTGCCCCACGCTGGGTTTTCACGTAGCAAGCTTCTTGCCCAGGATCCAGAGACAGTTGCTGCAGGATGTAGGGCAGCAGCACCTTCTCCAAGGCCTGTGTTGGGGTCTGGATGGGTTGGAGAAAGTGAGGTCTGCAGATGCTGGAGATCAAAGTTGAAACTTTATTGCTGGAACAGCACAGCAGGTCAGGCAGCATCCAGGGAACAGGAGATTCGACGTTTCGGGCACAGGCCCTTCTTCAGGAAGGGCAGGGTTGGGCAGGGTTCAAGCTCAGGGGTCCTTGAGTTAGGTGTTGTGGGGTGAGGGTCAGACATGGATGTTCTTGGGTTGCCATAACAGAGCAGGGTTTGAGCACGGGATCAAGGTGCATGGATACCCCAGGGATCACTACAACAGGGCGGGGGCTTGGGTTCAGGATTCCTGTGCTGTGATGGTGCTGGAGTAATCACAGCGGCATTTTTGCACTGGGGTGGGACAGGGTGAGGGTTTGATCCTGAGGGGGGATATGGGGTTCCATCCATGGTGGTGGACTCTGTATGGTGTGTCTTCTTCTGTGCCTTATGCCAGCTGGGTGCTCACTGCAACATCCCCCCACTCCCACCCCACCCCAGCCCTGTCAGAGGCTGAGGCACATGCAGCTCCTGGCTTAGACCTTGCTGATGCAGCCTTTGATGTTGTCTTAGGTTGAGGGAGAGGGAGTGGATGTGGTGGCACCAACTGTTACTGCTGGTGTGTGCTGTGCAGCTTTCTGGGTTCTTTCTTATATGCCGCACCTCGCAGCACATGTGGCACTGCACACCATCCAGAAGAGGCAATAGGTTGCAACCTTGGAGGAGGATAAAGGAGCCGTCAGTGAATTTCTCCCGTCCAGGCAAATTAACACCTGGTGCTGGAAGAAGTAAACATGTCTTAAGCATTGCCCTTTGAGAAGGGCACTGCTTGTCACTGGCCACTCGGGCGTTTCCTTTCTTCTTGGTGGTGGAATATAAATAGCTTGACACAATTGTTGTTTTTCACTGTGACTGACACATGACATGGGTGCTAGAGAAAAAGAAAAAAAAAGGAGAGTCAGACATCCTGCTCACACTGAGAGTTGACTCTGAGGAAGCTGGATCTGTGTCAAGGACTTTCCACATGTAAATAAAGGGTGACCTGGTGACAGGACACTGACTTCTGTTGAATCATCCCAGTGGACACTGCAGTGGCTTATGTCTCTCTCCAATACTGTTTTGATTTAGTCCTCTCCCTTGTCACCACTCCCTACTGTTCTTCTGATTTTTGTTAGTGTTACAAACTTACACACTAAGGCAATGTATTTTGTTGTCTCCTAACTGGGTGATTAAGGACATTCACCACCAAATTAGTATATGGTGTTTGGATTTTTGGACAGGGAAAGGGTCCTTATGGAAATGTAGAGGCTGGTGCTCATGCTATAGATTTACAATAAGTCTGTCAAAGTCTTTTTCTGCCAAGTTCAACATATGGCCCTCAGTCTGTTAAGTAGTTTGATTTTTTTTCACTTACAAGTTTAATAGTGGCAGCAGTTGTGGCGGCAGGTCTGGGAACCAGCAACAGTCTTTGGGTATAGATGGTGCCCAAGCTGCAGCAGAAGCAGTAGTCCTGGTTGTCAGTGAGGAGCAAGCTTAGATTGCAGCAGCAGCAGCAGTGGTGATGTTGATAGCTGCCTGAGCAGCTGAACACATCTCAAAGAAAGGATAAGGAAAAGGAAAATCACACAAAAACAAAAAAAGAAAAACAAATAGGCAAATATTTTCCCTAGGCAAGGGAGACTCTCCTTTTCTTCTTCCTCCACCTCACTGGATGTGGGCAGCCAGCTCAGAATCAGTTCCCCGACACAAATGGAGAGTCCTTGACACTGATCCAGCTCCCTCAGAGCCAGCTCCCAGAGTGAACGGCTTGTCAGACTCTCCTGTTCTTATTTTTCTTTGTTTTAGGACATCTGACTCTCTGTTCTTTTTTTAATCTACCCCCACATTACCGCAAACAGCGGTAGTGCTTATTTTCACCCCAGCACCCATGTTGTGTGTGTGTGTGCAGATGTGAGACACAGTGAAAAACAACAAGTGCATAAATCTTAATTCATTTTCCAACACCAAGAAGGAAGGAAACACCCAAGTAGCTAGTGACAAGCAGTGCCCTTCTTATCAAAGACCAATGCTGCATGATCAAAACGTGAAAGGGGAGGACAGGGACTAAATCAAAATAGCGACAGAGGGAAAAATAAAACACTCCACACCTTGTGGTGCCCATCTCTCCCTGAAAACTTCAAGGGAGTTGTCTTTCTCTAAGGACACCCACGCACAGATGTAACCACAGAAGAGGGGCAGGCAATTGACCAGAATGACCCCCTCCATGGCCCACTGCCTGGACCTAGTTATGGCCAGTTTGGCCAGACCCAGGAGCAGGCCCATAAGGAGGTCGTCTAAACTGCCCTCCCCTCCTGCATCGGGTGCCCAAAGATCAGGAGCATGGGGCTGACGTGCAACCAAAAGCAGAGGAGAAGGTTTTCCAGAAAAGTAAAAGGAATTGCAAATGCCCACACCCCATGTACACATGGCAAGGATTCTGCAGCACCACAGAACAAGCAGTTGGGCTGGGAGTCCATGAACCACTGCAATCTGCGGTTGCAGGGGACTGCCGCATGCAGCACCCTCCACCCCAGATCCCGAAGAGAAAAGGTAAGGACTCCTGCATAGAGATCCCTCAACTGGGGATCTCCACTGCCTAGTGGTAAATGGGCAAGCCATGCCGGGCAGTGGATGACAGAAAGGAGGCGGATAGTACAGCAGCAGTCTGTACAGGGCCTGCTGTTTCACATCCCTGAAGGGGACAAATCTAAAATTCTGGAGGCAGCTCAGGTTGAGGGGCACAGGTTCCCATGGGAAGAACAGGGCCTTGGTTCCAATGTGAAATTCTGTCTGGGCAGGGGTACGCACAGACAGGATTCCACCACACACCTGACAATCCTCCAACTGGTGCACCATGAGCACTGTCATTTTAAGGCATCGAATGGCAGTGGCCCGAATCAGATGTCTATCACTGCCCTGCTCACTAAATCCAGAGGCAGTATCCAGCCCAGACCCCTGCCACCCAGCACGTTCCAAACGTTGGTCACCCTTGCCTCCACAGACCTCCCCTCTGACAGCCACTCAAACCCCTGAGTACAGAGATGCAGATTCCTGAGCAACAGATCCCTACAATAGCTGCTGCTCCTGCTGGAGGGTAGGCATGGCATGATTCGACCATGTTCCAGACAGTGATCAGATTCTGGTAATGGTCCTGTGAGTGACCATCAAACCATCACGATCAATAAACAGGAGCTGCATGTCGTAGTTGAGGTTACGCACATGGCGGAAAATATACGTTACCAGGGCACACCACCCATGAGGTGGGTGGCTCAACGTAAAGGTATCGCTGCAAGGTGTAAAGTCGGAAAATCACCACCTAGGTGCAGACACATACCAACGACTGACTGCCTCAGTAGGGAGACTCAGGACCTGTGCCATGACTCAGTGCATCATTGTGTTCAGAAGACAATATGTTTGGTCTTCCTCTGCACCTTGTCTGGCTGGATGCTCAACCCCTCCATGCCAGAGGCCAAGGCTGAGGCACTAGCAACCCCTGGCATAGAACCCACTGATGGAGCCCTTGATATTGTCTTGGGTTGGTGGAGAGGGGGAGTGGGAGCAGCATGCCACCCTTGACTGCCAGTGTGGGCTGGACAGCATTCTGGGTAAGCCAGGTCTTCCTTATGTGCCCCACATTGCAGCACAATTGGCACCCCCACACACCATCCGCCATACAGAAGACGCAGTAGGGCACGCCCTCATGGAGGAAGGTAAAGGAGCCCTCAGTGACCTCCTCCTAGCTCATGCAAATTGAACACCTGGCACCAGAAGGAGCACACGTGTTTGAGGGGCAGGGGGAGTAGGAGCAGCTGTACACCTGACTGGATCTTCCCTCAGGGTTTGGAGATCAGGGAGAAGGAGCTCACTGGCAATGAAGGGCGGGATCCCCTGGGAAATTGCAACCCCCTGGGCCGTGACCCCCTTCAGCTCGGCCAGGTGGATCGCAAGCTCAGTCTTGAGGAAGTAAACAGCCTTCTTGTACATGTGAGCTGTAGCGATAATGGCCAGTGGGCCAACCACATTAATCATGGCTTTACTGCAGGTCTCAATCATAATATTGTGATGGAGATAGGCCTTCACCCCCAGGTTCTTGGTTAGGTGCCTGAAGGTGTTTGGTGTTGTAGCCAAGGCAGGAGCAGCCGAGCCTAAGGCAGCGGCTACCCCAGCATAAGTGCAGCTAGGACCTGCCATTTTGGGGCTCGCCATTGTGTACTGCTCGGTAGTGCCAGGTGTTTTTCCTCCTCCTCAGGCAATGGTGACGAACTGGATGGCCCAGGCAGCAGTAGCAACAGTCTCAGGCGCTGGTAGGGCCCCAGGAAGTGGCAGTGGAGGCAGGCCCCAGGCTGTGGCAGTGGATGCAGGCCTCAGGCACCAACAACAGTGTTCAGGTGTGGGTGAGGCCCAAGCTTCAGCAGTAGGAGCAGGCCTAGGCTGCTGCAGCAGCAGCAGTGGTGGTGTTAGCTGCTTGTGCACCTGAACACAGCTCAAATTAAAGGAAAAAAGAAAAAAACATGAAAAAAAGAATGCATTAATAAACAATATAAACTTCAAATATTTCCACAGAGGCTGGTATTCCATTACAAAGTCACCATTTATTTACATATGGAGAATCTTTGACACTGATCCAGCTCCCTCAGAGTCAGCTCTCAAGGTGAACAGAAACGTTGTCACTTCTGTTTATTTTTTTCTTCTTCTATAAACCCCATACCACTGCCTAACAGCAGTAATGCTTATTTTTCCCCAGCACCCATATTGTGTGTAGGACACAGTGAATAACAAGTGCTTAAATCTTTCTTTATATTCCACCACCAGGAATAAAGAAAACACCAGAGTCACCAGTGACAAACAGTGCACTCCTGAAGGAAGGGCAATGCTGCATAATCAAAAAAAGGGAAAGGTAAGGCATGGATTAAATCATATTGAGTTGGAATTGGAAATAAAACACTTCATTCACCTCTCCCTGAACAGCTCAAGGGTGTTGGTGGACACCACGTGCTCTTTCTCCACAAACACCCGGGCTCGAACGTAACCACAGTAGAGGGGCAGGCAATCAGCCCTAACCACCCCTTCCACAGCCCGCTGCCTGGATCTGTTTATGGCCATTTTGGCCAGGCCTAGGAAAAAAACCTACAAGGAGGACCTCTGACCTCCGCTCCCCTCTCTGTACCAAGTGCATAAAGATCAGGAGTGTGGGACTGAAGTGCAACCAGAAACAGAAGGGAAGGTTTTTAAGAAAATCAAAAAGGACGTACAAATGCCCACACTGCATATAGTCTATTGATAATACCACTAGGCCATTGACTGCCCAGAAACTTTAATTCCTTGACTGGGAAAAACCTACATGACACACTTTGAGCTGTCCATTGAAGGCATGTAAGAAAAACAAACAGTGAAAGACGGAAAAAATAAAAGCAGATGAGCTCCAGTCTTCACACTGTGCTGCTATTCCACTATCATCTCTCAGTTGTGGATCCATTGATGATAATATAATTGAAGGTAAAGAGGAGATGGTTGGTTTCTCTCTCATGGAAGACAGTCATTGTCTGACATTTTTGTAGTGTGCATAGTGTAATGTCCAAGCCTGACACAAACTGCTCCAGTACCAGAGGTGTGGACCTTATTGGGGCGGCACGGTGGCACAGTGGTTAGTACTGCTGCCTCACAGCGCCAGAGACCGGGGTTCAATTCCTGCCTCAGGCGACTGACTGTGTGGAGTTTGCACATTCTCCCTGTGTCTGCGTGGGTTTCCTCCGGGTGCTCCGGTTTCCTCCCACAGTCCAAAGATGTGCAGGTCAGGTGAACTGGCCATGCTAAATTGTCCGTAGTGTTAAGTAAGGGGTAAATGTAGGGTTATCGGTGGGTTGCGCTTCGGCGGGGCGGTGTGGACTTGTTGGGCCGAAGGGCCTGTTTCCACACTGTAAAGTAATCTAATCTTATGATAAAAGAAATGTCATTGATGAATTAGCTGAAGATGTTTCAACTTAATTCAATACACAGAGGAAGTTGTTTCAGCCATATCCCAGGACTGAGTTGTATTATCCTTGTGTGATATAAGAATCTGAGAAAATGTAAACAGATGATTTTGCATTCAGGCAGTACTTTTCATGATTTCAGTACATCCCCAAAGTGCTAAAAGTAAACTGATTATCTTTGAAGTAAAGTCATTGTTGTAATTTAGTAATGTACATCAAATTCCCAAAACAATCGTATAATAATAATCTTGATAATCTAATTTTCATAATGTTTAGTCTAGAATAAATTTTCACCATAACATTGGTGCTCTCATTTGAAAGAATTTGTGGGATTTTATTATTAATGGTGAGAGCAGGCAGAATCTTAATTTGACATTTAATCCAAAATTGGCACCTCAGACAACGTTGCACATTCACTCTAACTGGAGAGTTAGTTTAGATTTCTGTGCTCAGATCCTGAGCTTGAACCATATCATTCAGAAGTGAAAATTGCTCTTGTAGCCAGAAATCATGGTTATTATGTTTCAGAAATACTTTTCTATAATTACTGTCATAAGCATATTATGATTCCTGTTGAGGCAGATAACCTTAAAAAAAATTGAATTCCCAAAGGGCAACTTAAAACTTGAAATTTTTTAGTACATTTCCTTTAAGATTCGTACTGTTATAAACAAACTAAAAACAACTGTCTATATTTTACTAAGTTAAAAATCACACAACACCAGGTTATAGTCCAACAGGTTTATTTGAAAGCTTTTGGAATACTGCTCTCTCATCAGGTGGCACCTCCAAATCATATCTATTTTGTAGGCAATTTATATCCTAAAATACAGATACACTCCATGCTTAATGCTTTTGTGTGAAAATCTTTTCTCTGTGATCTGTGTTTTTTTCCAAGGGGGCAGAATAGAAAAGCGCTAGTGGTAGGAGACTCAATTGTTAGGAGAATTGACAGGAGATTTTGTGGTCAGGATCGAGATTCCCGGAAGGTATGTTGTCTCCCTGGTGCCAGGATACGGGACGTCTCCGATCGGGTGTAAAGGATTCTGAAAGGGGAGGGCGAACAGCCAGAAATCGTGTTGCATATTGGCACCAATGATATAGCCAGGAAAAGGATTGAGGATATAAAAAGTGATATCAGAGAGTTAGGGTGGAAGCTGCAGAGCAGGACGAACAGAGTAGTGTTCTCGGTTTTTACTACCGGTGCCAAGAGATAGCGAGGTGAGGAAGAGGGAACGGGCACAGCTTAACATGTGGCTGCACAGCTGGTGAGGAGGGAAGGGCTTCAGATATGTAGATAATTGGGATGCCTTCTGGGGAAGGTGGGACCTGTACATGAAGGACGGGTTGCACCTGAACTGGAAGGAGACCAATGTCCTGGGTAGAAGGTTTGCTCGAGTGGTTCAGGAGGGTTTAAACTAGTATGGCAGGGGGGTGGGAACCTGAGCTATATACCGGTGGTGAGAGTTGATGGAGATGAGGCAATAGCAAGAGGTAGCACAGCTAGTGGGAAGGAATTTCCTGGGAAAGAACCAAGGGATCGGTTAAAGTGTGTTTGCTTTAATGCAAGGAGTATCAGGAATAAAAGTGATGAGCTTAGAGCATGGATCAGTACCTGG
>NC_057713.1:69618972-69620288 GCF_004010195.1 Chiloscyllium plagiosum
GGGCAGGTGTCAGATCTTGCGGTGGGAGAGCATTTTGGTGATAGTGACCGCAACTGCCTCACATTCTACATAACCATGGAGAAGGAGAGAAGCAGGCACAATGGGAGGATATTTAATTGGGGAAAAGGAAACTACAATGCTATCAGACGTGAGTTGGGAAGCATGGACTAGGAGCAATTGTTCCATGGAAAGGGCACTATTGACACGTGGAGACTGTTTAAGGAACAGTTGTTGTGAGTGATGCATAAATGTGTTTCTCTGAGACAGGCAAGAAGGGGTAAGATAAAGGAACCTTGGATGACGAGAGCGGAGGAGCTTCTCGTCAAAAAAAAGAAGGCAGCTTACGTAAGGTGGAGGAAGGAAGGATCTTGCTCAGCTCTAGAGGATTACAGGCAGGCGAGGAAGGAGCTCAACACTGGTCTGAGGAGAGCCAGGAGGGGGCACGAAAAAGGCTTGGCAGGAAGGATTAGGGAGAATTCAAAGGCATTTTACATGTATGTGAGGAATAAGAGAATGATCAAAGAAAGACCAGGGCCGTTCAGGGATAGCATAGGGAACTTGTGTATAGAGTCTGAGGAGGTAGGGGAAACCCTAAATGAGTTTTTTGCTTCTGTCTTTACTAAAGAAAAGAACCTTGTCGTGAATGAAACCATTGAGGAGTACGTAAGCATGCTGGAACGGATAGAGATTGAGGAAGCTGATGTGCTGAAAATTTTGACAAACATTAAGATTGATAAGTTGCCAGGACCAGACCAGATTTGTCCTCGGCTGCTTTGGGAAGCGAGAAATGTGATTGCTTCGCCACTTGCAAAGAACTTTGCATCCTCGCTCTCCACCGGAGTCGTACCTGAGGACTGGAGTGAGGTAAATGTAATTCCTCTCTTCAAGAAAGGAAATAGGGAAATCCCCGGCAATTACAGACCAGTCAGTCTCACGTCTGTCGTCTGCAAAGTGTTAGAAAGGATTCTGAGGGATAGGATTTATGACGATCTGGAAGAGCATGGCTTGATTAAATGCAGTCAGCACGGCTTTGTGAGGGGCAGGTCATGCCTCACAAATCTTATTGAGTTCTTTGAGGATGTTACTAGACAAGTTGATGAGGATTGAGTGGTGAATATGGTGTATATGGACTTCAGCAAGGCATTTGATAAGGTTCCCCATGGTAGGCTCGTTTAGAAGGTCAGGAGGAATGGGATACCGGGAAATTTAGCTGTCTGGATACAGAATTGGCTGGTCGACAGAAGACAGCGAGTGGTAGTGGAAGTCAAGTATTCTGCCTGGAAGTCAGTGGTGAGTGGTGTTCCACAGGGCTCTGT
>NC_057713.1:69620436-69631647 GCF_004010195.1 Chiloscyllium plagiosum
TCCCTGGATGTATTTCCGGGAATATCCTCCCTTAGCACAGCTGTAATGCTATCCCTTATCAAAAATGCCACTTCCCCTCCTCTCTTGCCTCCCTTTCTATCCTTCCTGTAACATTTGTATCCTGGAACATTCAGCTGCCTGTCCTGCCCATCCCTGAGCCATGTTTCCGTAATTGCTATGATATCCCAGTCCCATGTTCCTAACCATGCCCTGAGTTCATCTGCCTTCCCCGTTAGGCCGCTTGCATTGAAATAAATGCAGTTTAATTTATTAGTCCCACCTTGTCCCTGCCTGCCCTGACTGTTTGACTCACTTCTGTTTTCAGCTGTACCCGTCTCAGATCGATCTCTTTCCTCACTATCTCCCTGGGTCCCACCCCCCCATCTTACTAGTTTAAATCCTTCCAAGCAGTTCTAGCAAATTTCGCTCCCAGTATATTAGTCCCCTTCCAATTTAGGTGCAATCCAACCTTCTTGTATGGGCCACTTCTACCCCAGAGATTTCAATGATCCAAAAATGTGAATCCTTCTCCAATACACCAGCTCCTCAGCCATGCATTCATCTGCTCTATCCTCCTATTCCTGCCCTCACTAGCTTGTAGCACTGGGAGTAATCCAGATATTACTACCTTCGAGGACCTCCTTTTTAAATTTCTACCATACTCTCTGTAATCTCCCTTCAGAGTCTCGACCTTTTCCCTTCCAAGGTCATTGGTTCCAATGTGGACCATGACCTCCTGCTGGCCCCTCTCCCCCCGTGAGAACATTCTGCACCCTCTCTGAGACATCCTTGATCCTGGCACCAGGGAAACAACACACCATTCTGCTTTTTCTCTGCTGGCCACAGACTACAGAATCCCCTAACACAATTGATCTCTTGGAAGCCGACGTACCCCTCGTTGCATTAAAGCTAGTCTCAATACCAGAAACTTGGCTGTTTGTGCTACGTTCCCCTGAGAATCCATCAACCCCTACATTTTCCAAAACAGCATACTTGTCTGAAATGGGTATATCCACAAAAGACTCCTGCTCTAGCTGCCTACCTCTCTTACCCTTCCTGGAGTTAACCCATCTATGTGACTGTATCTGAGACTTTCCCCCCTTTCTATAACTGCCATCCATCACATACTGTTACTGTTGCAAATTCCTCATCGTTTCTGTTTGTCTCTCCAACCGATTCACTCGATCTGATAAGATTCGCAATCCAACAGCATTTATGGCAGATATAATCCGCAGTAACCCTTAATCTCTCTTTAAACTCCCACATTTGACAAGAAGTACATATCACTGCAAAGGCCATTTTTACTCCTTCACAATCTACAGACCCAGAAAATAACACTGTCTTGTTCCTCAACAAACACTGCCCCAGGTTAAATTAATAGCTATGGCTTATATTTTAAGTTTAATCAAGAGACCTTATCTCCAAAAATACATAATCAAGAAATAATCCACTGTACCCATTACTGCAGCCTTTCTCTTGGACAGTCTTAAAACAACAATTAACTTATCTGATTCTGTGATGTGAACTTCGCCCAACAGTTCCTCCAAGATTAGTTGTGAATTTCACTGTTTGTTAATTCTGACAGATGCACTCCAATGTCCAGCGATACACAAATTCAAACAGCAATCTCTCTCTCTCTCTCTCTCCTGCACTGTCCTCACCATGTGCTTCCTTTGTCTGCCACTGTTTGTTAATTCTGACAGATGCACTCCAATGTCCAGCGATACACAAATTCAAACAGCAATCTCTCTCTCTCCTGCACTGTCCTCACCATGTGCTTCCTTTGTCTGCTCTTCTCCCTTTTAACCTCACCATGTGCTTCCTTTGTCTGCTCTTCTCCCTTTTAAACTGCTGTTGTTTTGACTTTCTTTTCCCCAAGTTCCAAAACAATGCAACACCATATAAAACAGTAATTGCTGCTCCTGGAATTCAAGGAAATCATCTTCAATACCTTAAATGCCTCAAAAAAAGGAGCAGCTCTTACAGCCACAAATTTCTTCATTCCTCCATCTTGGATTACCCAGAATCCTCTGAACCGATATATTTTGGCAGCAGCTGAACCCAAGACATTACACATGTAGTCTCTCCCACCCACCCTCCTCGTCTAACCAAATACTCGGCTTAGTAGTTATAAAATAATGTTGATAAGACAAGGTTTTCTCTATTTCGTTTTTCATCAAGTGATTGGTAAAAACTTTTATTTTCTGTCTTTTCCATTTATCTAAGTTAAGTTTAAGATTAAAAATGGCAGGCTATCTCAGATCTGTGTTACACTCCTCTTGCTCAATGTGGGAGATCAATGGGCGGCATGGTGGCATATGGGCTCACAGTGCCAGAGACCTGGGTTCAATTCCCGCCTCAGGCAACTGACTGTGTGGAGTTTGCACATTCTCCCCATGTCTGCGTGGGTTTCCTCTGGGTGCTCCGGTTTCCTCCCACAGTCCAAAAATTTGAAGGTTAGGTGAATTGGCCATGCTAAATTGCCCGTAGTGTTAGGGGCAGGGGTAAATGTAGGGGAATGGGTTTGGGTAGGTTGCGCTTCGGCGGGTCGGTGTGGACTGGTTGGGCCGAAGGGCCTGTTTCAACGCTGTAAGGATTATAGAACATAGAAGAATACAGCGCAGTACAGGCCCTTCGGCCCTCAATGTTGCGCCGATCCAAGCCCACCTAACCTACACTAGCCCACTATCCTCCATATGCCTATCCAATGCCCGCTTAAATGCCCATAATGAGGGAGAGTCCACCACTGCTACTGGCAGAGCATTCCATGAACTCACGACTCGCTGAGTAAAGAATCTACCTCTAACATCTGTCCTATACCTACCCCCTTTAATTTAAAGCTATGCCCCCTTGTAATAGCTGACTCCCTACGTGGAAAAAGATTCTCACTGTCGGCCCTATCTAAACCCCTAATCATCTTGTACACCTCTATCAAGTCACCCCTAAACCTTCTTTTCTCCAATGAAAACAACCCCAAGTGCCTCAGCCTTTCCTCATACGATCTTTGAATCTTTGATTCTAATGTTAAAAAAAAGCTCAGGGACACAGATGATGACCCTGACTCCTTAATATGCAGGAAGTGTGTCCAGCTGCAGCTCTTGTTAGACTGCATGACAGCTCTGGAGCTGCAGATGGACTCACATTAGAGCACGAGCAATGCTGATGCCACAGATTAGGATTGCTATGGGAGAAAGGGAATGGGTGACCAAAAGGGAGAGAAAGAGCAGGAAGGCAGTACAGGTGTCCCTTGCTGTCATCTCCCTCTCAAACAGGTGTACTGATTTGGATACTGTTGGGGGAGTTGGCTCACCAGGGGAAGGCAGCAGTAGCCAGGTTCATGGCACCATGGCTGGCTCTGCTGAACAGAAGGGCAGGAAAAAGAGCGGAAAGGCTTTTGTCATGGAGATTCAATTGTAAGGGGAGTAGACAGGCAGTTCTGTCGTTAAAAATGAGAATCCCAAATGACATGTTGCCTCCCAGGTGCACCGGTCAGGAATGTCTCAGATCGGCTGGATAACATTCTGAAGGGGGACAGTGAACAGTCAGCTGTTGCGGTGCATATAGGCATCAATGATGTGGGTCAAAAACGAGATGAGGTCCTGGAATTCAAGGAAATCACCTCCAACACCTAAAATATCTCAAAAAAAAGGAGCAGCTCTTACAGCCAGAAATTTTTCCATTCCAGAATGTAGAGAGTTAGGACCCAAGCTAAAAAAACACCTCAGAGCTGGTAATCTGAGGATTGCTACCAGTGCCATGTGCTAGTCAGAGTAGAAATGAAAGGATAGGCAGGATGAATGCCTGGCTTGAGAAATGGTGCAGGAGGGAGAAGTTCAGATTTTTGGGACATTGGGACAAGTTTTGGGGGAGGTGGAACTATTACAAATGGAGTGGTCTACACCTGGGCCAGATGGGAACCAATGTCCTTGGGGCTGCTTTTGCTAACACTGATAGGGAGGATTCAAACTAATGTGGCAGGTGGCTGGGAACCAAAGAGGTTAGTGAACAGTAAGGAGGTAGTAATTAAAGCATGTAAGTAACCAGATAGTGAAGTCACCATGACTAAGAGGAAGGGTAGGCAGGAAGCAGATGATGAATGCAAAGGGACTGGTGGTCTGAGATGCATTTGTTTTAATGGAACAAGTTAGTATGTAAGGCGGATAAACTTAGGTCTTGGATTAGTACCTGGGCGTATGATGTAATTGCTATTACTGAGACATGGAGGAAGGATTGGCATGGTTGGCAACTAAATATCTCAGGATAAAGATGATTCAGGTAGGATAGAAATGGAGGTAAAAGGGGTAGAGGAGTTGCATTACTGGTCAGAGAGGATATCACATCTATGCTGAAGGAGGGCAATATGGAGGACTCGAGCAGTGAGACAATATCAGTCGAGCTCAAATATCGTAAGGGTGTGGTAACAATGTTGGGGCTGTACTACAGGCCTCCCAACATCCAACATGAGATAGAGGTACAAATATGTAAACAGATTATGGAAAGGTGTAAGAGCAACAGGGTGATGGTGATAGGAGATTGTAATTTTCCCAATATTGACTGGGATTCACTTCGTGTTGAAGACTAGATAGATCAGAATTTGTAACAAGCATCCAAAGGGTCTCCTAGAGCAGAATGTAAATAATCCAAACTCAGGAAGGGGCCACACTGGACTTGGTCTTGGGGAATGAACCAGGTGGTTGAAGTTTCAGTAGGGGATTACTTTGGGAAGAGTGATCACAAAATTTCGTAAGTTTTAGAATATTCATGGACAAAGACAAGAGTGATCCTCAAGGAAGAGTGCTAAATTAGGGGAAGGCCAACTATATCAAAATTTTGCAGGAGCTGGGGAATGTGAATTGGAGCAGTTGTTTGAAGGTAATCCACATTTGATAAAAAGCAGGACGCTTTTAAACGGAGGTTGATTAGAGTACAGGAGAGACATGCTCCTGTGAAAATGAGGGATAGAAATGGCAAGATTAGGGAACCATGATGACAGGTGAAATTGTGAGACTAGCTAAGAGAAAAAAATAAAGTCCAGGTGCCTCAAGACAGATGAACCTTTGGAAGAATATTGGTAATGTAGGACCCAAACTGAAATGAGGAATTACGAGGCCTATAAGGGATCATGAAATATTTTTAGCCATCAGGATTAAGGAAAATCTCAAAGCCTTGTATTCATATAAAAGGAGCAAGAGGATAACTAGAGACAGGATTGGCCTAGTCAAGGAAAAAGGAGGAAAATTATGCACAAAGTCAAAGAAAATCAGTGAGATTCTTAACAAGTACTTGGCATCAATATTCATCAAGGAAAGGGACTTGACATATGTTGTGGTTGGGGATAGATGTTTGATTACTCTAAGTCAAATCATCATAAGGAGGGAGGAAGTGTTAGGTATTCTAAAAGACATTAAGGTGGACAAGTCCCCAGGTCTGTAATTTTACTGTCTAGTACAGAACAAGAATAGATGACTGATTTGGGCACAGGCATCCAGGGAATGCATCAACAATACTAACATAGCAACACATCCAGAGAAAAAGAAAATAATTATTTCCAGATGTCATTAGTAATGCCTAAAATGTTTAAAGATGTCTTGGGAAATACTAACCAAGACATGTATAAGATTGTTCATCAATATGTGGAGATATGTGAATTTAGTGGAAACCCTATGTCAATGTAGCACACAATTTCTATGCCAGTGATAGTTTCTAGGGTGAGACTGACAGCACATGTCACACTTCACAGACTACCACACACAGGTGCATAAAGGAGGTGACTGATGGTTTACTTACGCACAGAGTCATACAGCATTGAAACAGACCATTTTGTCCACGCTGTACATAATCCCAACCTAAACTAGTTTCAAATGCCTACTCCTGGCCCATATCCCCACCAAACCATTCCTATTCATCCACCTGTCCAAGTGTCTTTTGAACATGGCAATTATACCCACGTCCACAACTTCTTCAGGATGTTCATTCCACATGCAAACCAACCCCTGTGTAAACAATGTATTCCTCATGTCTTTTTCAAGTCTCTCTCCTCTCACCTTAAAAATGTGCCTCCTAGTATTGAAATCCCCCCGCCTAGGGAAAAAGGATTAAACTGACATTAAACCTATCTGTACCTCTCATGATTTTATAAGCTTCTATAAGGTCAACCCTTGACCTCCTAATCTCCAGTGAAAAAAGTTTCAGCCTATCCAGCCTTCTTTTATAACTCAAACTTTCCATGTCCAGCAAATCTCCTCTGAACCCTTTCCAGCTTAATAATATTTTTCCTGTCACTGAACAACTAGAACTCGATACAATACTCCAGAAGAGACCTCACTAATATCCTGTAATAACTTCAATTTTCCAACTCCTATACTCAAAAGACTGTGCAATGAAATCAAGCATGTTAAATACCTTTTTAACCACCCTGTTTACACGTGAAGCAAACTTTAAAGAATTATCCAGCTGAACCCCTCAGATCTTCTGTTTTACAATAATATTCAAGGTCCTACTTTTAATTGTGT
This sequence comes from Chiloscyllium plagiosum, assembly GCF_004010195.1. Classification (NCBI taxonomy): domain Eukaryota; kingdom Metazoa; phylum Chordata; class Chondrichthyes; order Orectolobiformes; family Hemiscylliidae; genus Chiloscyllium; species Chiloscyllium plagiosum. The sequence goes on from NC_057713.1 coordinate 69,626,949, forward strand.
AAGTCCTACCAATATTTGTTGTACCAAAATACAATGCCTCAGAACTGTCCAGATTGAACTCTGCTATTTTTCAGCCCATTGACTCATTTGATCAAGCTCCCTTTGTAATCTTCCTCACAACTTACTATGCCATTCAATTTTGTGTCATCAGCAAACATACTAACCATGCCTTCTGTATTGTCTTCCTAATCATTTATATAAATGACAAATAAAAGAAGACCAAGAACCAATACCTGCGAAACAGCATTAATGACAGGCCTCCTGTCCGATAAACAACCCTCCACCACTACTCTGTGCCTCCTGCTTTAAGCCAATTATGTATCCAATTAGCAAGCTCATTTGGAATGACATGTGTCCTAACTTTACTAATTAGTCTATCATGTGGAACCATGTCAAAGGCTTTACTAAGTCCAATTGTACGTGATTTAGCATGTTTGCCTTCATTACGTAGTTTGAGAATAGGAGTTCGGAGGTTGAGGTTGTTCCGGATATTGGTGAGGCCTCTTCTTGAGTACTGCCTCCAATTCAATCATCCAGTGATAGCTCTCTGGAAACAACCATATATCTACATTTATAGATTGTAAAGGGTTTTGCTCAATGAAATTCAACATGAGAGATTTAGGTATTTCAAAAGGACCTCCATAGATGCATCTGAGAAAGAATGGTGGCTGTTCCACCATTTACTGCACTGCCCTCATCAATTAAATGTTTACTGCACTGCCCTCATCAATCTTTTTGTAACTTCCTCAAAAAAGTCAATTAAGTTTGTGAGACCAGATTTTCCTCGCACAAAACCATGCTGACTATCCCTAATCAACTTTTGCATTTCTAAATGTCTATAAATTCTAACTTTTAAAATCAACTCCATGTCAATAATTTTATTTAACTTCACCATTTCATCACCATCAAATTCAGACAGGCTGAAAGGTCAGATGTATTCTGTGTCATTACTGGGTTTCTTTAAATATAATATATCATCAACACTCATACAGCTGTAAAATCTCTCTAGAAACAACCAAAAATCTACATTTGTAGATCGTAAAGGATTTTGCTCAATGAACATTCAACATGAGAGGTTTAGGTTTTTCAAGAGGACTTCCATAGATGCATCTGAGAAAGAATGGTGGCTGTTCCAGCTTTTGCCACTTAGAGGATAGCCCTGTCACTTGTTGGTCATTTCTGTCAATGCTTTATGAAACAAAATATATTCTTTTAAATGATTACCAATTCTATAAAGAGGAAATATTACATTTCCCTTCTTCAAAGAACAGTCGTCTCAGACTTGAACTTTGACTTTGTTTCTCTCTCCACAAATGCTGCCAGGTGCGTGGAGCATCTCCAGCACTTTATGTTTTTCTTCCAGATCTGCTTAACATGCAGTAATTTGCTTTTTATTAAATTTCCCTCATGCACAGCAGTGATAACATTACAAAGAAGAGCAATGATGTTCCAACTCCATACTGCATACTTAATGATGACCCGAGAAATCAGCTTTATGGCAATGCAATAATATTAGACAGTCAGCAATCCCACAAAACCACTAATAATACACATACCTCTGATTCACGCAAGTGATTCAGCCCCTCAAGCCTGCTCCAATAAGTTTATGGCTGATTATTTGTGTTTGAAACTTCACATTCACATCTACCCCAATAACCTTTGATTCCTTTGCTTAGAAAGAATCTAGCAACTTTCATCTTAACGAGAAGAATTATTACACTTCTATCATTTTCTCAGGCATAGTTGCAAAGTTGTACAACTTTGTGAGGAAATAAAGCCTTATCTCCATTCTAAAAGGGTGACACTCTTCTACTTTCTACACTTACCCAACAAGAGGAAACATCCTTCCACATTCACCTTGTCAAGACCAATAAAGATCTTATAAAATTCAATTAATTCACTCCTGACTCTTTTAGATTTCAATGGAATCACCTCTAGGATGTCCAATTTGACCTCATCAGACAGCATTCTAGGTTTCAGTCCAGTTACCCTCATCTGAAGTGCCTCCAATGTATTTTCATACTATCATAAATTAGATGAGCAAAACTGACCACAATCTTTGAGCTGTAGTGTCACAATTTGTCCTCTATAATGGAAGTATAGCAGAGGATAGCTGAAAGAGAGAGAGAGAGAGAGAGATGAAAGTAGTGGGAAGTTGTGTGTGGAATCAGAGGAGATAGGAGAAGCACTAAATAAATATTTTTTGTCAGTATTCACAATGAAAAAAGACATTTTTGTCAAGGAGAATACTGAAGTACAGGCTACTAGACTAGACGGAGTTGAAGTTCACAAAGAGGATGTGTTAACAATTCTGGAAAGTGTGAAATTAGATAAGTCCTCTTGGCCCATTGTGATTTATCCTAGAATTCCCTTGGAAGCCAAGGAGGAGATTGCAGGGCTTTGAACTTTATGGTCTAAGGAATAGTGCCAGAAGACTGGAGGATAGTAAATATTGTCCCCTTATTCAAGAAGGGGAGTAGAAACAACCCTGCGAGCTTTCAATCAATGAACCTTATTTGGTGGTGGGTAAAGTGTTGGAAAAGGTTAAAAGACATACGATTTTTAATCATCTAGAAAGGAATAAGTTGATTAGGGAGTGTCAATATGGTTTTGCCTCACAAACCTTATTGAGTTCCTTGAGAAGGTGACCAAACAGGTGGATAAGGGTAAAGTGGTTGATGTGGTATAGATGGATTTCAGTAAGGCATTTGATAAGGTTCACCATGGTCACCATGCGGATAGTGCCGAAGGATGTTGCAGTTTACAGAGGGTCATAGATAAGCTGCAGAGCTGGGCTGAGAAGTGGCAAATGGAGTATAATGTGGAAAAGTGTGAGGTGATTCACTTTGGAAGGAGCAACAGGAATACTGGGCTAATGATAAGATTCTTGGTAGTGTAGATGAGCAGAGAGATCTTGGTGTCCATGTGCACAGATCCCTGAACGTTTCCACCCAGGTTGATAGGGTTTTTAAGGAGGTATTTGGTGTATTGCCTTTTTCTGTTAAAGGGATTGCATTTCAGAGCCATGTTGCATCTGAAAAACTCTGGTGCAGCCATGTTTGGAGTATTGCATGCAGTTCTGGTCATCACATTATAGGAAGGATGTGGAAGCTTTGGAAATGGTTCAGAGGAGATTTACTAGGATGTTGCCTCGTATGGAGGTAAGGTCTTATGAGGAAACACTGGGGGGCTTGAGGCTGTTTCATTAGAGAGAAGAAGCTTGAGAGGTGACTTAATTGAAACATATAAGATCATCAGAAGGTTAGATAGGGTGGACAATGAAAGCATTTTCTTTTAATGGTGGTGGCCAGCGTGAGGGGACATAGCTTTAAATTGAGGGGTGATAGACATATGAGAGATGTCAGAGGTAAGTTTCTTTACTCAGAGAATAGAAGAGATGTGGAATACACTGCCTGCAGAATTAGTAGACTCCCCAACTTTAAGGGCATTTAAATAGTCGTTGGATAAACATATGAATGAAAATAGAATAGTTTTGTTTGGATGGACTTCAGATTGGTTTCACATGTCAGCGCAACAGCAAGGGCTGGAGGGCCTGGAATGCATTGTAATATTCTATGTTCTACATTCTAAGATAGTTGCAGCTGACTATACTACCTGATATCAAGCATCTGCATACTAACATTTTATGTATTTGTGGGTTTACAAGGGCTTTTACATATGTGTTTATGCAAATTATTTTATACAGCACTATAACTTCAATTGTTTGGAAAACAAAAGTCAGAATGATAGTCCAGGACACATGTGAGAATAAATGATCTCATGTCATAAGTTTTGCATGAATCAGTTTCAAAGAAATTGCTGGTCAGAAGAGTGCATTTAGCTCATTATTTGAGACAATGCAGTGTACTTTGTTATGAATGTTGTGAGAACAATTACACAGAGATTAAAATGTATTGTGAACATTACTCTTCGCTTTCACGTAATATTTATCAAATAAATTAGCCTCTTTTAGTTAATTACCAATATGGCCAGATAGCCCAGGGTCTGAAACAGTTAGGCCTGAAACCAGAATGGGCAGCATTTGAGCAACCAGATCCAATTGGGCTTTCAGGACAATCACAAAGCACCTGCAGAAGGCAAAGGCAGGCAAGGACAAGCCCAGACTTGCCCTGGAAAATGAAACTGGAATACAGCAAACATAATCACTGGAACCCTGCATTCTCGCCATGACAATGTAAGGAGAGATGATGTTGGGATCCCATTGGATGCTGTGACCTTGACCTAGAAGATCGATTGGCTGAGGGGCAAAGAAAATTCTGAAAGGATGCAGCAGGGAGGGGCAAAATGGGACATTTGGTGGCCATTTCCTCAGTGAAGACTCAACCTGGTCCATCAGCAGAATTCTGATTAACTGAGGAGAGAGAGAGCAAGAGAGTGAGAGAGAGAGAGAGAGAGAGACAAGATTACCACAAGCAAGACCGCCACCTCGTGCTCCCGCGAGGAGGTTGAGCAATTCATCAACTTCACCAACACATTCCACCCTGACCTTACATTTACCTGGACCATCTCTGACACCTCCCTCCCCTTCCTGGACCTCTCCATCTCCATTAGTGACGACCGACTTGACACTGACATTTTTTACAAACCCACTGACTCCCACAGCTACCTGGATTACACCTCTTCCCACCCTACCTCTTGCAAAAATGCCATCCCGTATTCCCAATTCCTCCGCCTCCAC
>NC_057713.1:69632387-69640520 GCF_004010195.1 Chiloscyllium plagiosum
AGCTTATCTCTCCACGCTTCAGGCTCTCTGCCTTTATTCCTGATGAAGGACTTTTGCCCGAACGTCGATTTTGCTGCTCGTCAGATGCTGCCTGAATTGCTGTGCTCTTCCACCACCACTGATCCAGAATCTGGTTTCCAGCATCTGCAGTCATTGTCTTTACAACATTCAGCAAGTTCATTGCAGCTGACTACACAGCCTGGCTAGATTCAAATGCACTGGTAATATTTGGTCCTAGTCTAGCAGCTGTAATGAAGAAAGGTTGAGGCAGAGATGATGAACAGTCTGTTTAAACGCCAATCGAATAAAAAGCTTGTGTGTCCATGGATTTTATTTTCATCTGGAACAATAGAATCAGCTTGAATTGGTGGGGTTAAGCTCCCACAGAACCCAGATTTTTAGTTTTAGCTTTTTGCAGTTACTGGCGTCTTGAAGCTTGATGTAGAAGCTTTTAAATATCTCTCTGTTATATCTAATAGCTGGGGTTCTCTTCTTGCTGCAAGAATTGTATGTGAAGCAATCTGTTTTACTGACTTTGTCTTTGCCAAAGGTGCATTTATCGGATGTCACTATATTGGAGCAGTTGATTAGTAATAGTTAACATGTTACTTTTATTACATATTTTGATAAAGTATCAGTTAAGCCAGTTCTTTTCTTTTTTATTTTGTCTGTGCTTTAACTGCAGTGTAAAAATAAAGTGTGTTTTGCTTCACATTGACCAGTTGAATTACATCTGAAACGCATTGCCTTGCACTTACCTTTAAAGTAAGAAAAGGTTAATATCTAGATTATCTTCTTAATGTATTTTGAGGGGATTTGGTCTGACCCATAACAAACTCACAGCTAATTCAGAATAGATTAGATTGGATTAGATTACTTACAGTGTGGAAACAGGCCCTTCGGCCCAACAAGTCCACACCGCCCCGCCAAAGCGTAATCCACCCATACCCCTACATTTACCCCTTACCTAACACTACGGGCAATTTAGCATGGCCAATTCACATGACCTGCACATCTTTGTTCTGTGGGAGGAAACCGGAGCACCCGGAGGAAACCCACGCAGACACGGGGAGAATGTGCAAACTCCACACAGTCAGTCGCCTAAGGCGGGAATTGAACCCGGGTCTCTGGCGCTGTGAGGCAGCAGTGCTAAGTCTTTAATTCCAGGTGGGGTTTAGGAATATTAGAATCAAAGGCAGTAGGTGTTTTTTTTTTCACTTCAGTGATGCCTTTGGTTGGTTTAAACAAGTGTGCCTAATGTACTAATGGCCCTTTCAATTGCTAAGATTTTCTGGAAGTGGAAGAAGTCGCTTCAGGTGTTTTACAGAAAGTGAGCAAGGCAAAGCTTTCAAAATTGGGAAAGAAGTTAAGGTTGGAGTTGTCTGTATCTGAGGAAAGGGGAAATAAGTGCAGGCATAAGTCTACATTTACAGTTGCCAGGAATGGAATCAGAATCATTGTCAGTTGCTAAAATTCAATTGGAAATGAAGCAGCTTGAATTAGAGGCAATATCAAGGGAAAAATAAAAGGAATTAATAGCTCTGGCAGAACAAAAAGAAGGACAAAGAAATGAAACTGTCTGAATTACAATTAAAAGCAATAGAAAAAGAAAAGGAAACAATGGTTCTAGTAGAATAAAGGGAGAAAAGAGAGTGTTTGAACTTCAGAGGTTGGAACTGAAAACCCAAAGTCGACTTAAAGTGGTGGAGGTCGAGGTGAAATGTAGGAGTAGTGATGTGGACAATGATAGAGCTTAATTCCATCATAGCCAAAGGATCAGTTGGGATCTGTTTAAGTATTGTTGTCTAAATTCGATGAGAAGAATGTAGTAAACTTTTTCATTTCATTTGAGCAAGTAGCTAAAGAAATGAAATGGCCAGTGATCATGTGGGTAATGTGGACCTGAAGAAAGTTGATAGGTAGAGCTAATGAGGTATTTGCATCATTATCAGAGGAGGTATCTATCAAGTATAATGAGATGAAAAAATCCATCATATGTGCATACGAGTTAGTAGCAGAAACTTACAGATAACAGTTTAGGAACATAGAGTTTAAAATGATTAAATGTTGGTAGGTGGATAAGGGCATTGAAAATAGATCAAACATATGCTCTTAGAGAGACAATTATTTTGGAGGAGTTCAAAAATTCTTTTCCTGAAGTATTGAAAACTCATGTGTAAGAGTAGAGAATTAAGGTTGTAAGATTAGCAATGGACATAGCAGATGATTATGAGTTGGTCCATAAATCAAAGTTTCACTTACTGCATCTATTTCAATCTGTGAGGGATAGAAATCTGGTGAAAAGAGAAATCCTCAGGTGGTTAGTGAAAAGGAAATCTCACTGAAGATAGTAAAGATAGTTTACCACAAGGTAAAGGAAACCCATGAGGGGAAAGTAAAGTAAAATAAGCTCAGATTTTTTCACTCCATAATACAGTAGACTACATGAAGTCACAGTGCTCGTTGTTTAGAAAAAGCACTGAGAAGACAGATATGGGAAAACAAGATAAGTCAGTGAGTTTTATTGAAGTGACAAAGGAAAGCACTATGGAAAGAACAAGATCACAAAGCCACACGTTATAGAAAGAAGAGAAATCAAGGAGTAAAGGTAAGGATGTTAAAGTTCAATTATCAGAAACTGTTTGATCAAATGGTTGAAAAAAAGCAAGTAGAGGTGGAGGACAAAGTGGATATTTTTAGTTCAGAGAAATTAGCTGAACTACAACAGAAAGAGAAAACTTAAGCAATTGTAACACCAAGCAAGATCCCTGAATATTACTATCTTAAAAATGATGTCTTGATGTGGCAATGGAGACTTATCACATATTCAGGCATATCAGAATTGGGCCGAAGTTCATTAAGTGGATTATAGAAAGGAGGTATTGTGGGTACCACATAAATTACTAATATGTGTTCATTTGGAAGTAAGGAAAACTCAAGCCAAAATACAAAAACATTTTATTGGCCTGGACAGCATAAGGATGTGGGTGAATTTTGCACAAGTTATATGTATCAGTTAATTAGAAAACCTCAAACAGTGATAAAACCAGCACCCTTAATGCACATTCCCTCATTAAGGAACCTTTTACAAGAGCCTTAATTGATTCCATTGGATCTCTCCCTAAAACAGAATCGACGTTTCGTGCTGGAGATCAGAGCTGAAAATGTATTGCTGGAAAAGCGCAGCAGGTCAGGCATGCTGGAGATCAGAGCTGAAGAAGGGCTTATGCCCTTCCTGAAGAAGGGCTTATGCCCGAAACGTCGATTCTCCTGTTCCCTGGATGCTGCCTGACCTGCTGCGCTTTTCCAGCAACACATTTTCACCTCTATGTCTGACAAATGACTGAATACTCCCGATTATCCCAAGGGTGACATTCCATTCTCAAATTCAAGTTCAACTTCAGGTATGTATCGCACGGTCTGCACCTGTCAAATTTGTTTGCACACTGTCTGTAGGCAGCTGCTGCCTTTTGGATTCTGTGGCATGTGGATTGACACAGTCACTGTAGTCAATGTTGGCATGTTCCCAGCATGCTTTAATTTATGGCCACTTTATCAAAGTTCATCATAAACCAATTATTTTGGGCGGCTTGTCCAGCCACAGTCTTGATCCAGAAGAAGAAGTTTGATGGATTACATAATAAAAGACCAATCTCTGTGTAGTGGGTATACGACCATTCAAGCTCAAGTAAAACACAATAATACTTAAACAATGGAATTGTCACAAATGTTATGAGAAAACTATGTTTAACTAATATCAGAAAATAAAATAAATAAGGTATCAGAGAACTAGGCAATTACAAGGCAAATTAATAGTGAAATTACAATGGTCAGACATGTTAAAATTCATAAAATAAGTAATTAATAATAAATAAAAAATCAAACATGCATTCAGGTGGCTAAGATTAATTAGCCTGATCAAATGAGAAAAGCATAAAATAGCAAAGCTAAACAACGTTATAAAATTAGAAAAAATATTGTAAAAGGAAACTTGAAATTGAATGAATGTTATACAGCCAGGAAATATTTTACCCATTAGAGAAATGGCAAAAAAAGCCGTGGTTCTGTAGTATGATTTCATGGTATCATAGAATTCCTACAGCGTGGAAAAATGCTATTAGACCCAACAAGTCCGCACTGACCCTTCAAAGTGGAACCCACTTAGACTGTATCCTATTACGCTATATTTATCCCTGACTAATGCACCTAACCTGTACATCTTTGAATTTTCTAAGGGTCTGTATCCCTCTGTGCCCTGCCCACCATGTATCTGTCTAGATACATCTTAAATGATGCTATCGTGCCCGCCTCTACCATCTCTGCTAGCAACGTGTTCCAGACACCCACCATCCTTTGCGTAAAGAACTTTGCACGCATTTCTCCCCTATATATTTCCCATCTAATTTTGAACTCATAATAAGACCATAAGACATAGGAGTGGAAGTAAGGCCATTTGGCCCATCGAGTCCACTCCGCCATTGTCCACTCCGCCATTCAATCATGGCTGATGGGCATTTCAACTCCACTTACCCGCATTCTCCCCCTCCCCCTTAATTCCTTGTGAAATCAAGAATTTATCAATCTCTGCCTTGAAGACATTTAGCGTCCCGGCCTCCACTGCACTCTGTGGCAATGAATTCCACAGGCCCACCACTCTCTAGCTGAAGAAATATCTCCGCATTTCTGTTCTGAATTTACCCCCTCTAATTCTAAGGCTGTGTCCACAGGTCCTAGTCTCCTCGCCTAATGGAAACAATTTCCTAATGTCCACCCTTTCCAAGCCACATATTATCTTATAAGTTTCTATTAGATCTCCCCTTAATCTTCTAAACTCCAATGAATACAATCCCAAGATCCTCAGCCGTTCCTCGTATGTTAGACCTACCATTCCAGGGTTCATCCGTGTGAATCTTCACTGGACACGCTCCAGTGCCAGTATATCCTTCATGAGGTGTGGGGACCAAAACTGGACACAGTACTCCAAATGTGGCCTAACCAGAGCTTCATAAAGTCTCAGTAGCACAACGGTGATTTTATATTCCAACCCTCTTGAGGTTTATAATCCCTAGCAATTGTCTCCCCCCACTCTGAGAAAAAGCTTCTTGCTCTCCACTCTTTCTATGTCTCTCTTGATTTTGCAGGCCTCAGTCAGATCCCCCTCAATTTCTGCCTTTCTAATGAAAATAATCGTAACCTACTCAACCTGTCTTCAAAGCTAGCATCATCCATATCAATTAGCAACTGGAGGAAACCCAAGCAGACACAGGGAGAATGTGCAAACGCCACACAGACAGTTGTATGAGGCTGGAATTGGACCAACATTCCTGATGCTGTGAGGCAGCAGTGCTAACCACTGAGCCACCATGCTGCCTTAAGTAACACCAGGTTGACCAAATCAAAACAATTCATTGCTGCACCCTTGTGGTCAACAGAAATTCACAGAGCAGGAAAAAAAATCAAAGGAGAGAATTAATTAATCAGGATAGAAAACTTAATTAGATCAGAATTAAAGTTTTCAGTAGCAACAATAGTGACAAAAAGAAAAGGGACCTAAAGAGAGCAGGTGGCGGGACAGCCTAACATAGTAAAAGCCCCAGGACACTCAAGAGGAGATAACCACAGAATAGCTACATGTGGTCACAAGCACTTAGCTGAACAAACATTCTCAGTCCCTGTCTCCATGGGGCATTCAGCAGGAGGTAACCATGAAACATCTGTCTGTGGTCTAAAAGCACTTGAGTGCACAACAGTGGGTGACCACAGAGTGGAAGAAAGTGAGCACTGCAGATGCTGGAGATCAGAGTCAAAGAGTGTGACACTGGAAAAGCACAGCCGGTCAGACAGCAACCAAGGAGCAGGAAAATAGAATCAGTCACAGGAGGCTCCCAAGCACTGAGGATGTCACCGAGACAGGGGACGAAACTTCTGCAACACAAATTCCCAGCTCGGCGAACAGAACCACAACAAACTATTTGCATTACTCGACTGGTGAAATGGATTCACTGACCTGACTCGATAATGCAGGGTTAAACGCATCTCATGTTGTGTTCGGACTTGTGCTGTTACTCTGGCTGTATTTACCCATCGGGAAAAAGAACATAGAACAGTACAGTGCATAACAGGCCCTTCGGCCCTCAATGTTGCGCCCACCTGTAAATTATTCTCAGCTCATCCCCCTACACTATCCCATCATTATCCATGTGTTCATCCAAGGATTGTTTAAATCTCCCTAATGTGGCTGCGTTAACTACATTGGAAGGTAGGGCATTCCATGCCCTTACCACTCTCTGAGTAAAGAACCTGCCTCAGACATCTGTCTTAAATCTGGCACCCCTCATACAAGCTGACATCATCATCCTAAGAAAAAGACTTTCACTGTCTACCCTATCTAATCCTCTGATCATCTTGTATATCTCTATCAAGTCCCCTCTTCGCCTTCCTTCTTTCCAATGAGAACAGACCCGAGTCTCTCTGCCTTTCCTCATAAGACCTTCACTCCAAACCAGGCAACATCCTGGTAAATCTCCTCTGCACCTTTTCCAATGCCTCCACATCCTTCCCGAAATATGGCGACCAGAACTGTACACAATATTCCAAGTGCGGCCACACTAACATATAGTAGAGTTGCAGCATGAACTCAATTCCTCTACCAATGAAACCTAACACACCGCCTGCTTAATAGCACTAACCACCTGGGTGGCAACTTTCAGGAATCTATGTACATGAACTCCAAGATCCCTCTGCACTTCCACACTACCAAGAATCTTTCCATTTTCCCAATACTCTGCCTTCCTGTTATTCTTCCCCAAAGTGAATCACCTTACAGTAAGCTGTATTGAACTCCATTTGCCACCTCACAGCCCAATTCTGCAGTTTATCCAAGTCCTGCTGCAACCTGTAACATTCTTCCAAGCTGTCCACTACTCCACTGATTTTAGTGTTGTCTGCAAATTTACTAATCCATCCACCTATACCTGAGTCTAAGTCATTTATAAAAATGACAACCAGCAATCGTCCCAAAACAGATTCTTGTGGCACACCGCTAGTAACCGGACTCCAGGCTGAATATTTCCCATCAACCAGCACTCGCTGCCTTCTTTCAGAAAGCCAGTTTCTAATCCAAACTGCTAAATCACCCTCAATCCCATGCCTCTGCATTTTCTCCAACAGCCTACCATGTGGAACTTTATCAAAGGCTTTACTGAAGTCCATGTATACCACATCAAATGCACTACCCTCATCTACATGCTTGGTCATCTTCTCAAAAAGCTCAATGAGAGTTGTGAGATATGACCTGCCCTTGATGAAACCATGTTGACTATCTGAAATCAAAGCATTGCTTGCTAGATTATTACAAATCTTACCTCTTATAATCCTTTCCAAAACCTTTCCTACAACAGAAGTAATGGTCACTGGTCTATAATTACCTGGGTCATCTCTACTGCCCTTCTTGATCAAGGGCACAACATTTGCAATCCTCCAGTCCTCTGGTACTAAATCTGTAGACAATGATTACTCAAATATCAAAGCCAAAGGCTCTGCTATCTCCTCCCTAGCTTCCTAGAGAAAGCTCAGATAAATCCCATCCAGCCCAGGGGACTGGGAAAAAGCTTATCTCTATCTACTCTGTCTATACCCTTCATGATTTTGAAAACTCAATCAGGTTCCCCCCTCAATCTCCTTTTTCCTAATGAAAACAAACCTAACCTACTCAAACTCTCTTCAGAGCTAGCACCTTCCACACCAGGCAACATCCTCGTAAAACCTCTCTGCACCCTCTCCAAAGCATCCACATTGTTTTGGTAATGTGGCAACCAGAACTATGCACAATATTCTAAATGCGGCCGAACCAACGTCTTGTACAATTTTAACATGACCTGCCAGCTCTTACACTCAATACTGTGTCCAATGAAGGCAAGCACACCATATACCTTCTTGACCACTCTATCCACCTGTGCAGCTGTTCAGGGTACAATGGACCTGAACACCCAGATCTCTCTGCTCATCAACTTTTCCAAAGGCTCTTGCGTTTACTGTATAATTCACTCTATATTTAGACTTCTCAAAAGGCATCATTTCACTTTTGCCAGGCTTGAACTCCATCTGCCACGTCTCTGCCCAACTCTCCAGTCT
>NC_057713.1:69641020-69653177 GCF_004010195.1 Chiloscyllium plagiosum
ATTAGCCATGGGTAAGATCCGGAAGACTGAAGTGGAGCAAATGTTGTGCCCATATTGATGCTTGGTTAGTTGATGGGAGTATTGAATCCGGTTGATAGCTGGAAGAAAGGGTTGGGATGTAGAATGGAAGGGATGAGGCAGGACTGGAAAGGCAGCCAGGGGCTGGGTGGAAATTGGAGAATCAGTGTTTAGTCCTCTGGGCTGCAATCTGCCCAGGCAGAAGCAGTGCGAGGGAGGAGTGAAGGACTTCTGGGAAGGTGAGTCTAACTCTTTAAAAGACTTACTTCAAGTGTCGGGGCCTCTATTTGCCGAGAGATTCGAGGGAAGAGCAAAGGACTTCTGGGAATGTTTTATGTGTGTGAGATCTAAATCCGGGACCCTATACCGTAGGGCCTCCCTCCCACCCACCTCCTCTAACCTTACTAAGAGTCTGTAAACTAAGTAAGTTTTCAGGTTTCGCTTTTTTTTTTAACTTTTCTTCCTTTGTTTAGTTCTGTGCGGGCTTTCAGAGTAATGGGTTTTGGATGTTAGGGCAGTTGCATGTTCCTCCTGCAGAGTGTGGCAGGTGAGAGACACTTCACACGTCTCTGCCGACTACATCTGCGGGAAGTGCATCCAACTCCAGCTCCTCAAAAACCGAGTTAGGGAACTGGAGTTGGAGCTGGAGCTGGATGAACTACGGATCATCCGGGAGGCTGAGGGGGACATTGACAGGATGTACAGGGAGGTGGTCACTCCCCAGACTCAGGATAAGGACAGCTGGGTTGCTGTCAGTGGGAGGAGAGGGAGCCAATGGTCACAGCAGGGATCCCCTGTGGCCGTTCCCTCAGCAATAAGTATACCGTTTTGGATACTGTTGGTGGGGAGTGCCTACCAGGGGAAAGCCATAGTTGTCAGGTCTCTGGCACTGAGCCTGGTGCTGTGGCTCAGAAGGAAAGGGGGGAAAATAGAAAAGCGCTAGTGATAGGGGACCCAATAGTGAGACAGATTGACAGGAGATTTTGTGATCAGGAACGGGACTCCCAGAAGGTATGTTGCCTCCCTGATGTCAGGAATGTCGCCAATCGGGTTTACAAAATTCTGAATGGGGAGGGTGAGCAGCCAGAAATCGTGGTACACATTGGCACAAATGCTTTAGCCAGGAAAGGGATTGAGGATCTGAAAAGAGACTACAGAGAGTTAGATTGGAAGCTTAAGAGCAGGACGAGTAGAGTAGTGATCTCAGGTTTACTATCGGTGCCATGAGATAGTGAGATGAGGAACAGTCAGCGAATGCAGCTTAACACATGGCTGTGAGGCTGGTGCAGGAGGGAGGGCTTCAGATATCCAGACCATTGGGATACCTTCTGGGGAAGATGGGACCTGTACATGAAGGACAGGTTGCACCTGAACTGGGGGGGAAATGTCCTAGATGGGAGAGTTGTTTGTGTGATTTGGGAGAGTTTAAACAAGTTTGGCAGGAGGGAGGGAATCAGAGCCACATGTCTGAGAGGGGGTCAGTTGCAGACGGGACAGTGACAGGATATATTGAATCTATCAGGAAGGTTTCTCACACGATGAAACAAAGGGATCAGTTAAAGTGTGTCTGCTTTAATGCAAGAAGTGTCCAAAATAAGGGTAACGAACTTAGTGCATGGATCAGTACTTGGGGTTATGATGTCGTGGCCATAACGGAGATGTGGGTTTCACAGGGGCAGGAATGGTTGATTGATGTTCTAGGGTTTAAAACGTTTAAAAAGAACAGGGAGGGTGGAAAAAGAGGAGTGGGTGTAGCATTACTAATCAGAGAGTGCATCACAACTACAGAAACGAAGGTTGTTGAGGAAGGTTTGTCTACTGAGTCAGTATGGATGGAAGTTAGGAACAGCAAGGGAACAGCCACCGCATTGGAGGGTTTCTACAGACCTCCTAATAGCAGTAGAGAGATTGACAATCTCATAGGCGGGCAGATTCTGGAAAACTGCAAAAGTAGCAGGGTTGTTATTATGGGTGATTTCAACTTTTCCAATATCGACTGGAACCTCCTAAGTGCAGATGGTTTGGATGGAGCCATTTTTGTCAGGTGTGTTCAGGAGGGTTTCCTTACTCAGTATGTGGACAGACTTACAAGGGGAGAGGCCATTTTGGATTTGATGCTTGGCAACAAGCCAGGACAGGTATCAGATCTCGTGATGGGAGAACACTTTGGTGAAAGTGATCACAACTGCCTCACATTTAGCATAGCCTTGGAGAGTGAAAGGAGCAGTTACCGAGGGAAGACATCTAATTGGGGAAAAGGAAATTATGATGCTATCAGACAGGAGTTGGGAAGTACAGACTGGGAGCAATTGTTCCACAGAAAGGGTACAGCAGACATGTGGAGATTATTTAAGGAGCAGTTGTTGCGAGCGATGCACAAATGTGTTCCTCTGAAACAGATAAGAAGGGATAATATTAAGGGACCTTGGAATGACGAGAACAGAGGAACTTTTCGTCAAAAGGAAGAACACAGCTTACATAAGATGGAGGAAGTAAAGATCTAGCTCAGCTTTAGAGGCTTGCTCGAAAGGAGCTCAGAAATGGACTGAGGAGAGCCAGGAGGGGGCATGAGAAAGGCTTGGTAAGAAGGATTAAGGAGAACTCAAAGGCATTTTACTCATATGTTTTTTTGCTTCTGTTTTCACCAACAAAAGGGAACTTGTTGTAAATGAAAACTTAGAGGAGCTGGGACACGGTCTTGATCGGATCAAGACTGATGAAGTTGATGTGCTAGAAATTGTGGAAAACATTAAGATTGATACGTCTCCAGGGTCAGACCAGATTTATCCTAGGCTGCTCCGGGAAGTGAGAAAGGAGGTTGCTAAGCTGCTGGCGACAACATTTGCCTCCTCACTCTCCACAGGAGTAGTACCAGAGGATTGGAAGGAGGCAAATCTTGTTCCTCTTTTCAAGAAGGGTAATAGGGAAATCCCTGGTGAAATCCCAGTCAGTCTTACATCTGTAGTCAGCAAAGTTTTGGAAAGAATTCTGAGGGATAGGATTTATGACTATTTGACAAAGCATAGTGTGATTAAAGGCAGTCATGGCTTTGTGAGGGGCAGGTCATGCCTTACAAATCTTATTGAGTTCTTTGAGGAGGTGTCAAGACAGGTCGATGACGGTCAAGCTGTGGATGTGGTGTATATGGATTTGATAGGGATTTGATAGGGTTCCTCATGGAAGGCTTCCCCATAAAGTCAGGAAGTATGGGATGCAGGGAGATTTGGCTATTTGGATTCAAAATTGGCTGGCTCACAGAAGGTAGAGAGTGGTTGCAGATGGAAAGTATTCTGCCTGGAGGACAATGTTGAGTGGGGTGCTGCAGGGCTCTGTTTTAGGGGCTCTGCTCTTTGTAGTTTTTACAAATGACTTGGATGAGGAGGTTGAGGGTGGGTTAGTAAATTTGCAGATGACACAAGGGTTGGAGGTGCCGTTGATAATATCGAAGGCTGTTGCAGGCTGCAGTGTGACATAGACAGGATGCAGAGCTGGACTGGGAAATGGCAGATGGAGTTCAACCTGGATAAATGCGAAATGATACATTTTGGAAGGTCAAACTCGAATGCTGAATATAGGATTAAAGACAGGATTCTTGGCAGTGTGGAGGAACAGAGGGATTTGGGTGTGCAAGTACATAGATCCGTCAAAGTTGCCACACAATTGGATAGGGCTGTTAAGAAAGCATATGGTGTTTTGGCTTTCATTAACGGAGGGGATAGAGTTTAAGAGCTGTGAGGTTTTCCTGCAGCTCTACAAGTCCCTGGTGAGACCACACTTGGAATATTGTGTCCAGTTCTGGTTGCCCTACTATAGAAAAGATACAGAGGGTGCAAAGAAGGTTTACCAGGATGCTGCCTGGACTGGAGGGCCTGCCTTATGAAGTAAGGTTAATAAGCTTGGACTTTTCTCTCTGGAGAGAAGGAGGAAGAGAGGAGACCTGATCGAGGTGTACAAAATAATGAGAGGAATAGATAAAGTCAATAATCAGAGACTTTTCCCCAGTGCAGGATTGACTGGTACGAGAAGTCATAGTTTGAAGATATTATGAGGAAGGTATAAAGGAGACGTCAGGGGTAGGTTCTTTACACAGAGAGTTGTGAATACATGGAATGCGTTACCAGCTGTGGTCGTGGAAGCAGAGTTTTGGGGACATTTAAGCAACTGCTGGACATGCACATGAATAGTAGTGAGTTGAGGCGTGCGTAGGGTAAGTTACTATATTTTACATAAGGATTAAATCTTGGCACAACATCATGGGCCAAAAGACCTGTTCTGTGCTGTGCTTTTCTATGTTCTGTGAGGCACTGTTCCTCCAAATTGTATCTGATTGACTGTGGCAACAGAGGACGCTGAGAATGGACATGGTGGAGGAGGAGTGGGATGAGGAATTGAAATAGGCAGTGACCGGTAGGTCAGGATGACCGTTTAGGGCCGGCAGCAATGCTTGGTGTAACGGTCACCTAGTTTATGTTTGGTCTGAGCGATATAGAGAAGACCACATCAGGAGCACGGAATGTAGGAGTCTCGAATGGAGGAGAGCACAGCAGGTGCATCCGAGAAGCAGGAAAATCGATGTTTTGGGCAAAAGCCCTTCATCAGGTATGAAGGCAGGGAGCCTCCAGGGGGAGAGATAAATGGGAGTGGGTGGGGCTGTGGTGAAGGTAGCCAAGAATACAATAGGTGGATGGAGGTGGGGATGAAGGTGATAGGTCAGAGAGGAGACTGGAATGGATAGGTGGGAAGGAAGGTCATGAGGATGCTGCTGAGGTGGAAGGTGGGGAAAGGGAAATGCACATCCACCAATGTCATTTATTGAATCCTTTGCTCCCAGTGCGGTCTCCTCTACATTGGGGAGATTGAACGCCTTTTTGCAGAGCACTTTAGGGAACATCTCACCAATCAACCCCACCGCCCCGTGGCCCAAAATTTCATCACACCCTCCCACTTTGCTGAGGACATGCAAGTCCTGGGCCTCCTCCACCGCCACTCTCTCACTAGCCACCACCTGGAGGAAGAATGCCTCATCTTCCGCCTCGGAGCACTTCAACCCCAGGGCATCAATGTGAACTTCATTAGTTTCCTCATTTCCCCTCCCCCCACCTTACCCCAGTTCCAACCTTTCAGCTCAGCACCATCCTCATGACCTGTCCTACCTGCCAATCTTCCTTCCCACCTATCTGCTCCACCCTCCTCTCTGACCTATCACCTTCATCCCCACCTCCAACCACCTACTGTACTGTTGGTTACCTTCTCCCCAGCCCCACCCCCCCTCCCATTTATCTTTCCACCCCGGAGGCTCCCTACCTTCATACCTGATGAAGGGCTTTTGCCCGAAACATCGATTTTCCTTCTCCTCGGATGCTGCCTGACCTGCTGTGCTTTTCCAGCACCAATCTTATTTCTGATTTCCAGCATCTGCTGTCCTCACTTTCACCTATAATTGAGGAAAGCAAGATGAATCTCTGTCTCTCTTGGAAGGACTGTTTGGGGCCCTGCATGGAGGTGAGAGACGTGTTGTACAGGCAGGTATTGTATATTTTTCTGTTAGAGAGGAAGGTCCTGGGGTTGGAGAGGTGGGTGGGGAGTATGACGTGAACCAAAGAGTAGAGAAGGGCACGGTCCTTGTGGAAGGTAGAGAGGGGTGGAGAGGAGAAGATGTTCTGGGTGGTAGAGTTTAATTGGAGTTGGAAGAAGTGTTTGAGGATGTTACTTTGGATGTGGAGGTTGTTGCGATAGATAGTAAGGATGGTGGGACACTATCTTTTTACGTTTGGAGGGGGGAGTGAGTTTAGAGCAGAGGAGCAGGGAATAGAAGAGGCATAGGGGAGGGCAGCCTGGATGACAGAGGGAGTGATAGAATATTGTTGGAAATAAGAGGACATCTGGGATGCTCAGGAGAGGAATGTCTCATCATCAGAGCAGCTGAAACGGAGATGGAGGAATTGAGAAAATGGGATGAAGTATTTGCAGGATAGAGTGTGGGAGGAGGTGTAGTTGAAGTAGCAATGGGTGTCTATGAATTTATGGTAACTGTTCATCCATAAACTGTAACCAGAAATGGAAACAGAGAGTTTAGAAAAGGGGAGGGAGGTGTCTGAGATGCACCAAGTGAATTTGAGGGCAGGGTGGACGTAGTTAGTGAAGTTGATGAACTGCTCCAGTTCAGCCTGAGTGCAGGATGCAGCACTGATGCAGTCATCGATGTAATGGCAGAAGAGTTGGGGAACAGTACCAGTGTACATGCTGAAGCGGGACTGCTGAAAATGACCAAGAAAGAAGTTGGTGTAGCTAGGGCCCATAGCCAGCCTCTGGATTTGGAGGGAGTACGAAGAATTGAAGAAAAGATTATTGAGGATGATGACTAATTTGGTGAGATGGAGTCGGGTATTGGTGGGGTTGAGTGAATGAGTTTATTAAAGAGGAAAAGGCTGAGGGCCTGCAGGCTCTCTTTGTGGTGTATGGATGTGTACAAGGAATGCATGTCCATTGTGAAGATGAAGCGGTGAGGATCAGGGAACTGTAAGTTTCCAAGTAGGTGGGAAGAAATGAGTTCAGTAGGGCAGAAGCATGTGGAGACAATGGGTTGGCTGGGACAGTTGGGCCTGTGGATCTTGTGGAGCAGGTAGAACCAACAGTACACGACTGGGTGACTATGAGGTTGGTAGTGGTGGAGAGGAGATCACTGGAGGTGATAAGGTCATGGATAGTATAGGAGATGATGGCTTGATGGGCTATGGTGGATCATCATCAATGGGGAGGCAACATATGATGTTGAACAGCTGGTGTTCAGCCTCTGCGATATAGAGTTCAGTCCTCCAGACTACCACTGCCCCACCTTTGTCAGTGGGTTTAATAGTAAAACGAGAATTGATGCAGAGAGGGTGAAGTGCTGCATTTTTGGATGGGGTAAGGTTGGAGTGGGTGAAGGAGATGAAAAATGGAGGCTGTTGATGACACATTGGCAATCAGCAATGAAGACGTCAAGGGCACGTAAGAGGCTGGGAGGGGGTGTCCAAGATGTGTCTTGAAGACTAGGTGATCATTTTGTCAAGCATCTTTACTGGGCCCTAAACGACCAGCCTGACCTCCCGGTCACCTCTCATTTCAATTCCCCACCTCACTCCCCCTCCGACATGTCCATCGTTGGCTTCCTTATTACAACAGTGAATCAGACTGCAATTTGGAGGAAAAATGCCTCATCTTCTGCCTGGGCAGACTACAACTCAGAAAACTTAACATTGAGTATTCCAATTTCAAATAATCTTTCTACCTATCCCCTGGCTTCCTTTCCAGTCCCGCTTCCTCCTTTCCATTCCACCTCCTGACCCTTCCTTCAAGGTGCCAACCGAATTTATCTCTCCCATTGACCAACCAGGCCTCAACACAATCTTTGAGGAGAAAGTGAGGTCTGCAGATGCTGGAGATCAGAGCTGAAAATGTGTTGCTGGAAAAGCGCAGCAGGTCAGGCAGCATCCAGGGAACAGGAGAATCGACGTTTCGGGCATAAGCCCTTCTTCAAGAAGGGCTTATGCCCAAAACGTTGATTCTCCTGTTCCCTGGATGCTGCCTGACCTGCTGCGCTTTTCCAGCAACACATTTTCAGCTCAACGCAATCTTAATTGGCATCATCATCTCCCCACCCATAACCTCATCCCTTGTGCATCCCCTGCTCTCCTCCCTGCCTCCTTGATCTGACCTTATCTGTCCATCTTGTTTCCCATCTATTCAGTCCACCCTTCCACTGACCTATCACAATAACCTCATACCTGCATCCTTCTATCACTCTCTCACCTACCTTTCCCCCAGCCCCATTTCCTTCCCTCTAATTATTTTCTGAGCGACCTACCACTCCCCAGGCCAGATGAAGGGTCTCAATCTGAAACTTCTCCAAC
This sequence comes from Chiloscyllium plagiosum, assembly GCF_004010195.1. NCBI lineage: Eukaryota > Metazoa > Chordata > Chondrichthyes > Orectolobiformes > Hemiscylliidae > Chiloscyllium > Chiloscyllium plagiosum. Next base: position 69,648,931 of record NC_057713.1, read on the forward strand.
TCCTGACGTTGCCTGTTTTGTTGTGTTCATCCAGCCTCCTGTTTGCCTACTTTGGATTCTCGCAACTGCGGATTTTGTTTGTCTCCAATCTTCATTTTTGACCCATATGTGGGAATACCATCAATGGTAGCAGCATGCCTATAGAGAACAAAGAACAAAGAACGAAGAAAATTTACAGCCCAGGAACAGGCCCTTCAGCCTTCCAAGCCTGAGATGATCCAAATCTACCATCTAAACCTGTTGCCCAATCCCTAAGCATCTGTATCCCTCTGCTCCCCACCTACTCATGCATCTGTCCAGAAGCATCTTATATGAAAGATGCCCCGACTACCTCTGCTGGCAATGCATTCTGGGCACCTACCACCCTCTGTGTAAAGTACTTGCTGCATGTATCCCCCTTAAACCTTTAAGAGACATATCGGACATGTAGAGGGTCCCTGGACAAATATCGTGATCAATTAATTTGACCCCTACCACCCTGTATGGGGAGTATGTGGTGGTAAAAATATACCCTGGTCATTGTTAACATGTTTTGCAAATAGGTGGATGAATTGACACATTTTGCAAATGGGTGGAAGCTTTCTGTGCATACACCCTAACAAAACTGTCATATTCTGGTGTGACAACCAGCAGGCTGTATAAAGAAGTTTAAATGGCAGTTCAACTATTCAAATATTAAAAATGAGCTGACCATTTGCCAATCTGATCATACGTCTACCAACAATGTATTGTTTACCAATACTGCATTGTTCTTGGGTTTAGGGGTGATTTGATTGAGGTGTACAAGATGATTAGGGGGTTAGATAGGGTTGACAGTGTGAACCTTTTCCCGCGTATGGAGTCGGGTATTACAAGGGGGCATAGCTTTAAATTAAGGGGGGGTAGATATAGGACTGAAGTTAGGGGTAGGTTCTTCACTCAGCGAGTCGTAAGTTCATGGAATGCCCTGCCAGCAGCAGTGGTGGACTCTCCCTCTTTATGGGCATTTAAGCGGGCATTGGATAGGTATATGGAGGATAGTGGGTTAGTATAGGTTAGGTGGGCTTGGATCGGCGCAACATCGAGGGCCAAAGGGCCTGTAGTGCGCTGTATTGTTCTATGTTCTATGTTCTATCACAGAAATTGTCAGAATTATGCTCTTAATCTCTCCAGTGATATTGACTAAATCATGTGTCTCCAAGCCAGGTTTGGCCATACCCAGGAAACAGTCAGAAAGTGAGGTGCTGGAAAAGCACAGCTGAACAGGCACCATCGAGGAGCAGGAGAATTGATGTTTTGGGCATATGCTCTTCATTATTCCTGCTGGTGGCCAGTTATGGAGAAGGATATATGGCACTACATTGATATTTGTATAACCTGTATCCAGGATAATCCAGTCAGACATGCCAATAAAAGGAAGCTGAGACATAGCGGACCTGTAGATGGTCCATGGACAAACATCGTGATCAATTAATTTGACCACCTATGGTGGTAAAAATATACCCTGGTCATTGTTAACATGTTTTGCAAATAGGTGGATGAATTGACACATTTTGCAAATGGATGGAGGCTTTCTGTGCATACACCCTAACAAGACTGTCATATTCTGGTATGACAACCAGCATGCTGTATAAAGAACTATTTATTGCAGTTCAAACTATTCAAATATTAAAAATGAGCTGACCATTTGCCAATCTGATCATACGTCTACCAACAATGTATTGTTTACCAATACTGCATTGTTCTTGTTGTATTTATTTGTTAGTATTTAATTTTCAATTTCGACATTGTCTATAGTTTTAGAGAGGTGAGGCTGTCAGCCTTGGATCCAGGTGCTGCTTGATAGAAGAGCAAGGTCAGAGTCATGTGATCCCATTTAACTAAAGCTCATTAAGATCAAGACGAAAGACTGTGCAAGACAGCACAGGGCCTGAATGGCTATCTGGCTATTTCTAATTGAAATCAGAAAGGGCAAGCTTTGAGCATCAGGGCAGCACGGTAGCTCAGTGGTTTGCTGTGCTGCCTCACAGCGCCAGGGACCCAGATTTGATTTGGGCGTTTGTATGGAGTTTGCACATTCTCCGCATCATCCAGGTGTTCCAGTTTCATCCCATAGTCTAATGACATGCATGTTAGGTGAATTGGCCCTGCCAAATTGCCATAGTGTTTAGGGATGTGTAGGTTAGGTGCATTAATTAGGGGAAATGTTGAATAATTAGGTTTAGGAATGGGTCTGGGTGAGTTATTCCTTAGAGGGACAATGTGGACTTGTTGGACCAAATGACTTGTTTCCACACTGTTGGGATTCTGTGAGAAAGAAGATATCTACAGCCAGGCTAGGTGGGATTTTCAGGACAGGGCAAGTACAAAGTATCTGCACAAGACAATGACGGGAAAAGGCAATTCCACACTTGCCCTGGGAAATGAGATTGTGTATTGGAGTATAGCAAGCAAAATCGCTGGAGTTCTGGGTTTCCGCCAAGAACGTGTATAGAGAGCGAAAATGTACCCTTAACACATAAGAGAATGGATGTGAAGGGCAGCCCCAATATCTTCCATACATGAGATATGTTGTGGACTCGATGGACTGAATGGCTATTTCTACAATGTAGGGATTCTAAGACATTGGAGATCCCATTCAAAGCTATGACTTTGATCTGGAAGATTGATTGGTTGAGAGTCAGAGAATGTTTTGAAAGTTGCAGCAGGGAGGCATTCCATCAGCGAAGGCTTGATCTAACCTAGCAGTGGAATTCCAGGTGGAAATCTGGAGAGAGAGAGACAGACAGACAGACAGAGTGAGAGAAGATGACCACACACAAGACCAAACTTTGCCAAGTGGGTGAGAGGGGTGGACAGGTTGAAGCGGTCAATGTCGCGGTGACAGTTGGCTATGAAGAGATTGAGGGCGGGTAAGCATACCTTGACTCAGTCCTGTCCACCTTATTCCAAGAACTCACCACCTACATTCGGGACACGCCCTCAATCTCTTCACAGACAACTGCCACCGCAACATTGACCGCCTCAACCTGTCCACCCCTCTCTCCCACTCTAACCTCTCAACCTCGCAATGTGCAGCCCTCCACCCCCTCTGCTCCAACCCCAACCTCACTATCAAACTGGCAGTGGTAGTTTGGCGCACCGACCTTTACATTGCTGAGGCTAAACAGCAGCTCGCAGACACCTCCTCCTACTGCCCCCTTCACCAGGACCCCACCTCCCACCATCAAACCATCATCTCCCAGATCATCCATAACCTCATCACCTCAGGGGATCTCCCATCCATCGCTTCCAACCTCATTGTCCCACAACCCCACACCGCCCGTTTCCACCTCCTGCCTAAAATCTACAAACCTTACTGCCCTGGCCGACCCATTGTCTCAGCCTGCTCCTGCCCCACCGAACTCATCTCTGCATACCTTGACACGGTCCTGTCCCCCTTAGTCCAAAAACTCCCCACCTACGTTCGGGACATCACCCACGCCCTCCACGTCCTCCATGATTTTCGCTTCCCCGGCCCCCAACGCCTTATCTTCACCATGGACATCCAGTCCCTATACACCTCCATCACCCATCATGAAGGCCTCAAAGCCCTCCACTTCTTCCTTTCCCGCCGAACCAACCAGTACCCTTCCACTGACACCCTCCTTCGACTGACTGAACTGGTCCTCTCTCTGAACAACTTCTCTTTCCAATCCTCCCACTTCCTCCAAACCAAAGGAGTAGCCATGGGCACCCGCATGGGCCCCATCTATGCCTGCTTCTTCGTCGGATATGTGGAACAGACAATCTTCCGCAGCTACACTGGCACCATCCCCCACCTTTTCTCCGCTACATCGATGACTGTATCGGCGCTACCTCATACTCCCACGAGGAGGTTGAACAGTTCATCCACTTTACTAACACCTTCCATCCCGACCTCAAATTTACCTGGACCGCCTCAGACTCCTCCCTCCCCTTCCTAGACCTCTCCATTTCTATCTCGGACGACCGACACAACACAGACGTTTATTATAAACCGACTGACTCCCACAGCTACCTAGATTACACCTCCTCCCACCCTGCCCCCTGTAAATATGCCATCCCATATTCCCAATTCCTTCGCCTCCGCCGCATCTGCTCCCAGGAGGATCAGTTCTAATACCATACAACCCAGATGGCATCCTTCTTCAAAAACCGCAATTTCCCCTCAGACGTGGTTGACGATGCTATCCACCGCATCTCCTCCACTTCCCGCTCCTCCGCCCTTGAACCCCGCCCCTCCAATC
>NC_057713.1:69653254-69669931 GCF_004010195.1 Chiloscyllium plagiosum
GGATCCTTCCATATCCGTCAGAAATTCACCTGCATCTCCACACACATCATTTACTGCATCCGCTGCACCCGATGTGGCCTCCTATACATTGGGGAGACAGGCCGCCTACTTGCGGAACGTTTCAGAGAACACCTCTGGGACACCCACACCAACCGACCCACCACCCCGTGGCTGAACACTTTAACTCCCCCTCCCACTCTGCCAAGGACATGCAAGTCCTTGGACTCCTCCATCGCCAGACCATAGCAACATGACGGAGCGCCTCATCTTCCGCTTAGGAACCCTCCAACCACAAGGGATGAATGCAGATTTTTTCACCTTTCTCATTTCCCCTCCTCCCACCTTTTCTCAGTCCCAACCCTCGGACTCAGCACCGCCTTCTTGACCTGCAATCTTCTTCCCGACCTCTCCGCCCCCAACCCTTCTCCGCCTATCATCCTCACCTTAACCTCCTTCCACCTATCGCATTCCCAACGCCCGTCCCCCAAGACCCTCCTCCCTACCTTTTATCTTAGCCTGCTTGGCACACCCTCCTCATTCCTGAAGAAGGGCTTATGCCCGAAATGTCGATTCTCCTGCTCCTTTGATGCTACCTGACCTGCTGTGCTTTTCCAGCAACACATTTTTCTGTCATGGATCTGGGTTTTGCAACTTTTCACAACAAAGACAAACAATGGAAATCGAGCACGTAGGAGCTTACTGCTTCCAATAGGATGTTAGCAATAGACAGCACAGGATCAAGTAAATTATTCTCAAAGTCACTGTAGCCTTGAATGTCTTTACTTTGGCTCCGTTCTAAAGATCAGTTGTAGAAGTGACTGGTTGTGTATCATTGGATCCAAGTGGAAAACATCCACTTTGGCATGATCTTACAGGAACAGCAGGCACTGTGACTGTGAGGAATTGCATCCAGCATTCCTCATGCTATTTATTATTGCTATATTTTATGTATAAGACTAATAAATTACAGCTTACTGTATATATACACAAAAACAATAATTTCAGAAGTCATGAAGATGTTAACTCTTCTCATTTATTCCAATTTTACTGTGACCATGGTTATTTTGTATACACATAATATCTTCGCTAAGGAGAGATAAAGTCAAACCTTTTCTTCTTTCATCAGGAGGTCAGAGGTGAGGAAGTTTGCTGAAGATCGCACCATCCTTAACACCTCTGATATTGAAACAATTTGTGTGTATGTGCATCAAGATCTGGACAACACCCACTCTTAGGTTAATAAGGAGCAAATCACATTCATACAATACAACTGCAAAGAATCTAACAATTGTTCCTTGACAATAATGGCATTACTATAGCAGGACCCCTCATTATAAACACTGATGAGAAACTGAACTGGAGTTGCCATATAAATATAAATATAAATACTGTGATGACAACTGTGTGTTCTGCAGTAAGTAAATCACTTCCTTTCTACCTAAGACCTGTCTACCACCTACAAGGCTCAAGTCAAGTGTGTAAAGGAATATTGTCCTGGACAAAGCAAACATTCAACAACACAAGAAACTATCATCTCAGTTAATTGGTACCTCATCCATGTCTTTTAACATACATTCCCTTTTCTGTGTTCCAGTTTCAGATTATCAGAATTTGCAGTATTTGCCTTCATGCATTTTTATTGATTGTTTATTATGTGTCAAGAAACAGTTTTCAATATTCCACAGTAATCATTCAATAATAGCAGTTCATGAAAGCACCAGGGACCCGGGTTTGATCCCTACCTCGGGCGACTGTCTGTGTGGAGTTTGCACATTCGCCCCGTGTCTCCCATGGTCCAAAGATATGCAGGTCAGATATATTGACCATGCTAAATTGACCATAGTGTTAGGTGCATTAGTCAGGAGTCGACATAACGTAGGGGAATGAGTCTGGATGGGTTCCTCTTCGAAGGGTCGGTGTGGACCTGTGGGCTGAAGGACCTGGTTACATACTGTAGAGAATCTAATCTAATCCAATCTAATTGGGGCAGCATGATGGCTCAGTGGTTAGCACAATTGCCTCACAGTGGCAGGGACCTGGGTTTGATTCCAGCCTCATGTGACTGTGTTTGGAGTTTGCACAATCTCCCTGTGTCTGTGTGATTTTCATTTGGGTTTCCTCCCACAATCCAAAGATGTGCAGGTTAGGTGAATTGGTTATGCAAAATTGCCCATAGTGTTCAGGGGTGTGTAGGTTATGTGCATTGTTCAGGGGTAAATATAAGGAAGAGAAATGGATCTGGGTTGGTTATTCTTTGGAGGTTTGGTGTAGTATCGTTGGGCCAAAGGCCATATTTCCAAACTGTAGGGATTCTTCTCTATTGACAGATGCAGGATAAAAAACAATTATATTGTAAAATAAAACTTAGAAGTGACCCAAATTTTAGGGTCATCAGTGTCTTCGTTACAAGAATCTTTGAATGGTAAGTGTTATGATGTTGAAGATATGTACTGTGCCTTTAAGAGAGAGTGAATGCTGTTTTGCACTGCAAGCTCAAATGCAACTGTCATATGACTAACCAGCAGTCTCAGAGTGTATTGGAAAATTCAAAATATGCAACTTTTGGCTGTGAAATAGATACCTGAGTTGGTTGCTATTTTGACAGCAATTCGAATTTAACCAGTAAGTTTAATTTATGCTCCAGGATACTAAAACCAATCGAGTTTGAATCTATAGTTTTGCCAACATCAACCCAATGAGACTATCCAATGTTCAGGGTATTAAAAAAAGAGGCATTTTGAAACATTGTAATGGAGTGCGACACAGAAAATTACAGTGCCAGTGATTTAAGCAGGGCACTGGGAAAAGGTGTTTTCACTGCCAGAAGGTGGGACAAGTAAAAAGTCTCAGTGCTGGTCCTTAAAGAAAGGCGTTGTGGAAAAAGATGTGGTAAAAGCGGTTAAGCCAGTGGCATTAGTGAAAGTAGAAAAGGAATCTCCAAGAAAAGTTGAGGAGCTGTAGGGGATTGCTCAGCCTAGGCAGGTGCTGAGTATAGAGTTAGTGCCTGATCTCTATAAAGACGTCACCTCTTTACTCAGACCGAACAGGGGGAGAAGGGAAAGAAGTTATAATTTTGAGAGATATAGGATCTAATCAGTCGCTAATAGTAAGAGATGAATGTATTTGCACTCTTTCTGACCTGTTACCTGAAAGAGCGGTAATTTGTGGGATAGATAGACAGAAATTTAGTGTTCCCCCATGTAAAGTCAGGTTAGAGTGCCAATTTAAGACTGGGGAAGGAACAAAGATTGAGCGAGTGTCAGTTCCAGGAAGACCATTTGTTCTTGGGAATGATTTAGCAGAAGTCGCAACCCTTGTTGTGGAGAAATGAAAGGAAGACCATGGAACTGAGGAGTTAAAAGAATAACACCCTGGAATTATTCCAGACAGTGTGGTAACAAAATCCCACTTTCATAAGTCACAGCACAAAGCAAAAACTAAAGAGAAAGATGAAGGAGTTGAGGTTCAGTTAGAGGACACCGTTTGATGTAATGGTGCAGGAAAATCCTGAACAGACAAAAGGGTCAGGCAGAAGTGTTTAGTCCAGAAAGGCTAATGGACTTACAACAAAAAGACAAGACAAGATATATACTGATGGATGCTCAGAAAAGGAGTCATAATGTATTCCTGAGGGAAATTATCTTAAAGATAGCATCCTAAGATGAAAATGGAGATGGGGCAGGTTCGTGCAGAGGAGAAATGGGTGGAAGTGCACCAGATTGTGCTGCTGGTAGCATACAGACAGGATATGTTACAGTTAGCACATGAATTAACAGTAGGAAGTCACCTCAGTCTAAGGAAGACTCAGGCTAAGGTAAAAGTATTTCCATTGGCCTGGAAAGCACAAGGCTGTTGTCAATCTTTGCCATACCTGTCATACATGTCAAATGGAAGGTAAGCCACAGGCAGTAATAAAACCAGCACCTTTGTTGCCAATTCCCTTTCACACGGGTTATGTACACACGGATTGTATAGGTCACCTCCTAAGAATAAAGTTGGGAACCAATGCTTGCTAACCATAATGAATGTGTCTACCAGATGTCTGGAGGCAATTCCATTATGGAATATTAAGGTAAAAAGGGTAGTAGAGGAGTTAGTAGCTTTCTTCACACAATATGCGCTACCCAGAGAGATTCACTCAGACCAAGGATTCGAGGAATAGGGAGAGAGAACAATTAAATGCGTGGTAGTTTAGGTGGGCTTGGATCGGCGCAACATCGAGGGCCCAAGGGCCTGTACTGCGCTGTATTCTTCTATGTTCTATGTTCTATGTAAGGATCACATTGTGCTGCTGGGCTGTTGGTAGAAATCAAAGAGAGCTTAGGCAAACAACATTTTAAATCAATTGCGTACCATCCTGAATCTCAGGGAACATTGGAAAGGTGACATCAGAGTGTACTGTCGGATTGCACAAATGATAGCGATAAAGGTATTCCATTTGGATTGTTTGCCATAAAAGATGCTCTTGATGAAACTACCCAGTTTACACACTTTGAGTTAATATCCAGAAGTGAGAGGCCCTTTGAAATTAATTAAAGAGAAGTTGACAGGACCGAAGTCGAAGATCTCATACTTGAATTGTGTGTTTGAGGTGAGGGAGAGATTAAATCATGTAGGTGAGTTAGCTAAACAGCACCTGAAGAGGGAACAGCATAGAAAGAAATAGGTGGCAGGTTAAAAACTCTAAAATTTGGATGTTTTCCCATTGGTATTGTAACCTGTGGTAGGAGATCCCTTCAAAGCCAGGTTGAGTGATCCCTATAAAATTGAGGAAATGTTAATTAAATTAAACCATCTGGTAAAGATGTTGGACAGAAAAAGTCTTTATTGGGTATGTCATGTGAATATGTTGAAACCTTACTATAAAAGAGGAACTGGAGAAACAAGTGTTAGTTACTGTCCCGCAGAGTGAGGAATCAAATCCAGATGTCATGGTATACCTCAAAATACATTAAGCAATGAGAGAGTCTTCGAGGAGTGGAATAGGCCAGTTGAAAGGTTTGTTGCAACAGTATGAGGACATATGCAGGAATAGGATTGGGAGGATTGATACTATTGTGCATGAGGTAGAAGTAGGGAATGCTATTCCAATAAAACAACACCCCCACAGGTTTAATTCTTCCAAAGTCACAGGCCCAGAAGGAAGTGGATGCGATACTCAATGACAATATCATTGAACTGAGTTAGAGTGAGTGGAGTTCACCAATCATGATAGCTTCTAAACCTGACAGGACTCAATGATTTTGGATGAACTATTGGCAGGTCAATGCCATCACAAAATTGGACTCATACCTAATACTAAGATTGAAGTACTGTATAGAGAAAGTTGGACATGCGCAATTACATCACAAAGTTGTATTTACTGCATGCTTATTGGCATGCTTTATCAGAGAAAGCGAAATAAGTTTCTTATTTTTAGAAACCCAAATGGACTGTATCAATTCAAAGTGAAGCCTTTTAGAATGAAGAACACACCAGCCACATTCCAATTACTCATGAACAGAGTTGTGGCTGGATAAACAAACTGTGCAGTTTATCTGGATGATGCAATGATCTTAATTGAATCGTGGAAAGATTGCATGGTACAGTTGGCAGAGCTCTTTGAACAATGATGAGAAGCAAAACTGATAATAAACATAAAGAAAACAGAATTTGTGAAGGCAGAGGTGACATTCTTGGGACATAACATTGGTCATGAAATCAAAACACCTCTTTCTTCAAGGTTGGTCATGCAAATTCCTCAATGGCCTTCATCTTGGTGTTCCTTGGGATCAACCTTCCATGACTGATACTAAGCAGATTCTACCAGAACTTTGTTACAAACGTCAGCATCGTGGTTGCACAGCCACTAGATTTATTGAAGAACACAAAATTTCGATGGACAGAACAATGTCAGGAGGAATATGACAATTTAAAACCAACATTAAGCACATCATCAGTTTTATCTACACCAAAGTTTTTGAAACCATTCAAAGTAGCAATCAATGCTACCGATATCGGAGTTAGAGGTGTTCTGCTACAGAAAATGATGATGGAATTGAACGGCCAATTGGCTACTTTTCAAAGAAACTCAATACCCACCAGAGAAACTATTCCCCCATTGAAAAGGAATTATTGAGTTTGTTCCTGGCCTTACAACATTTTAATGTTTGTGTGACAAACAATGTGTCATAGACAGTTGTGTACACAGACCACAATCCTCTTACATTCATGGAACGATTTAAAGACAAAAATAGGAGAGTATTTTGTGGGAGGCATATGTTACAGACTTTTAATTTACAAATTATATGTGTTGTGGGTCAGAAAAATGTAATTGCAGATGCGTTATTGTGGATTTAAAGGATAAAGTAAAGATATTTTGAAGAGACACTAATGTTATATGTGTGTACAAAAATTAATATGAACTTAGATTAATGTCCTATGTATTTCATTGTAATGGGATTAAGTAGTAGAAAAAAATTAAGTAATTTCTTCATTATGATTGTTCATTTTTTTCTTAAGGGGGAGGTGTTATGAAGTTGAAGACATGTACTGTACCTTTAAGAGAGAGTGACTGCTATTTTGTATTGATGCCTTACAAACACCTGTCTTATGACTAATTAGCAGTCCCAGAGTGTAGTAGAATGTTCAAAATATGTTCATGGATACCTGAGTTGGTTGCTGTTTTGACAACAATTTGAACTTAACCAATCAATTTAAAATATGCCCCAGGCTACTAAAACTCAATCGGGTTTCAATTTATAGTTTTGAGAACCAAAATGTATGTTTTTCATATGAACGTCTTCACAGTAAAAAGAAAGAAAATGACCCAGGTAGATCTTCAACTGAAAGATACCGTAGATGACAGCCACTGCATGGTTTTGAAATTAAGCTGATGGAATTTTAATAAGTGTTTGTTGGAGGCAGATAATACGCAGTTAAAAGAAAGAGGGCTTAGAGTTGTGATTTACCTTTTTGCCAAGGATGTGTTTAGGAGATGTCGCAGTAAACTGGAACAACTCTTAGGTGCATTAGTCAGGGGTAATTATAGGGTAAAGGAATGGGTCTGGGTGGGTTACTTTTTGGAAGGTTGGTGTGCACTTGTTGTGTCAAAAGGCCTGTTTACACACTGTAGGGATTCTAATTATAGAGCCATAGCAAGTACAGCAAGGAAACCAACCCTTCTATCCAACCCGTCCATGCCAACCAGATATCCCAACCCAATCTAGTCCCACCTGCCAGCACCCGGCCTATATCGCTCCAAACCCTTCCTACTCATATACCCATTCAAATGCCTTTTAAATGTTATAATTGTACAAGCCTCCACCACTTTCTCTAGCAGCTCATTTCATACATGCATCACCCTCTGCCCCTTAGGTCTCTTTTATATCTTTCCCCTCTCACCCTAAACCTATGCCCTCTAGTTCTGGACTCCCCCACCCAAGGGAAAAGACTGTCTATGCCCCCATAATTTTTTAAACCTCTATAAGGTCACTCCTCAGCCTCCAACAGTCCAGGGAAAACAGCCCCAACCTGTTCAGCCTCTCCCTATAGCTCAATTCCTCCAACCCTGGCAACATTCTTGTAAATCTTTTCTGAACCCTTTCAAGTTTCACAGCATCTTTCCAATAGGAAGGAGACCAGAATTGCATGCAATATTCCAACAATTCTAATTCTAATTCTTTGTTATGTTACGTTTTTGTGTTGGGCTTTCAAATAGTTACGTTATTCTAATTCAGTCTTCTTTTGTTTATGTGTAAATACATTCTAGTGAAAGTGGGTACTGCAGATGCTGGAGATTAGAGTCAAGATTAGAGTAGTGCTAGAAAAGCACAGCAGGTCAGGCAGCACCCAAGAAGCAGGAAAATCGACGTTTTGGGCAACAGCCCTTCATCATTCCTGCTCCTCGGATACTGCCTGACCTGCTGTGTTTTTCCAATGCTACTCTAATCTTGATTGTAAATACATTCTGTTTTGTGTAAAACTGAGTGGTTTGACCAGCTGTGCCACTCCTGAAATATTCATCCTAATCTGCTTAAAACAAAAGGAAATGTTAGGTTCTGGGCTACGTTCCTAAAATGTTATGAGGCGATCTGGTCTGGTCCGGAACAGGGGCTAATGAGCTGATGTAGGAGAGAGAGAGCTTCAGATATCTTGATCATTAATTTCCCTTCCAGGGCAGGAGGGACCTGCACAAGAAGATTGCACCTAAACTGGAGGGGCACCAATATTCTTGCAAGTGTGTCAGGGTAGTGGGAAACAGAGCAGTAGGCCAGCATATGCAGTGAATGTGGTGAGGTCAATATTAAGTCAAGTAAGTCTAATACAAAGTACAGGCAGGACCACATTTAATAAACACAGCAGGAATGGCGGTCTGAAGAGTCTTCATTTTAACGCAAGGAGAATTACTGGTAAAGCAGAAGAACAAAGAATATTGCAGTGCAGTACAGGCCCTTTGGCCTTTGATGTTGCGCTAACCTGTGAAACCAATCTGAAGCCCATCTAACCTAGACTATTCCATTTTCATCCATATGTCTATCCAATGACCATTTAAATGCCCTGAAAGTTGGTGTGTCTACTATTGTAGTACACAGTGCATTCCACGCCCTTACTACTCTCTGAGTAAAGAAACTATCTCTGTCATCTGTCCCGTATATATCATCACTCAATTTCAAACTGTGCCCTTTCAGGCTAGCCATCACCAACCAAGAAAAAAGCTTTTCACTCTCCACCCTATCTAACCCTCTAATTATCGTATATGCCTCAATTAAGTCGGCTCCCAACCTTCCTCTCTCCAACGAGACAAATCGCAAGTCCCTCAGCCATTCCTCATAAGACCTTCCCTCCATACCAGGCAACATCACAGTAAATCTCCTCTGAACTGTTTCCAAAGCTTCTACATCCTTCCTATAATGTGGTGACCAGAACTGTACGCAATACTCCCAGTGCAACGGCAGCATGACCTCATGGTTTCCAAACTCAATCCCTCTACTAATAAAAGCTAACACACCATATACCTTCTTAACATACCTATCAATTGGATGGTAATTTTCAAAGATCTATATACATGAACACTGAGATCTCTCTGCTCATCTCCACTACCAAGAAACTTACCATTAGCCCAGTACTCTTTATTCCTAATATTCCTTCCAAAGTGAATCACCTCATGCTTTTCCACATTAAATTCCATTTGTCTCCCCTCAGCCCAACACTGTAGCTTATCAATATCCCTCTGTAACCTGCAACTACCTTTGGCACCATCCATAACTCTCCAGACTTTAGTGTCATTGCAAATTTACTAACTTCTATACCCTCGTCTAGATCATTTATAAAAATGACAAACAACAGTGGACCCAAAACTGATCCTTGAGGTACACCATGAGTAACTGAACTCCAGGACGAACATTTCCCATCAAACACCACCCTCTGTCTTATTTCAGCTATCCAATTTCTGATGCAAACTGCTGAATCACCCTCAATCCCATGCCTCCATGTTTTGTGCAATAGCTTAGCGTGTGGAGTCTTATCAAACACCTTACTGAAATCCATATACACCACATCAACTGCTTTACCCTCATCCATCTGTTTTTTTCACCTTCTTGAAGAACTCAATAAAGGTTAGTGAGGCACGACCTACCTTTCTCAAAACCATGTTCATTATCCCTAATCAAATTATTCCTTTCCAGATGATTATAAATCCTATCTCTTATAAATTGTTCCAACACTTTACCCACAACTGACGTACGGCTCACTGGTCTGTAATTACTAGGGTTGACTCTGCTCCCCCTCTTGATAAAGGGAACAACATTTGCTATCTTCTAGTCTTCTGGCACTATTCCTGTAGAAAATGACAACATAAAGATCAAAGCCAAAGGCTCGGCAATCTCCTCCCTGGCTTCCCAGACAAACCTAAGATAAATCCCATTTGGCCCAGGGGCGTATTCCAGAATTGCTAACACCTCCTCCTTGTGAACCTCATCTCCCATCTCATCTAATAGTCTATCCTCTTCTCACTCCACCGAGATCTCTCTGCTCATCTCCACTACCAAGAAACTCACCATTACCCCAGTACTCTTTATTCCTGATATTCCTTTCAAACTGAATCACCTCATGCTTTCCCACATTAAACTCCATTTGTCTCCCACTACAAATCCTTGATTGGCCCTAATTTTACTCTAGTCATTTGTTTTATTCCTGATATACTGATAGAAAGCCTTAGGGTTTTCCTTGATCCTGTCCACCAATGGCTTCTCTCCTGGCTCTACTTAACTCTTTCTTTAGGTCTTTCCTGGCTAACTTGTAACTCTCAAGCGCCCTAACTGAATGTTCACATCTCATCCTAACATAAGACTTCTTCTTCCTCTTGACAAGAGATTCAACTACCTTAGTAAACAATGGCTCCCATGCTTGACAACTATCTCCTTGCCTGACAGGTACATATGTATCAAGGACCCGCAGTAGCTCTTCTTTGAGTAAGGTTCATATTTCAATTGTGCCCATCCCCTGCAGTTTCGTTTCCCCATCCTATGCATCTCAAATCTTGCCTAATTGCCTCATAGCTGCCATCCCACAGCTACAAATCTTGCCCTGCGGTATATACTTATCCCTTTCCATTGCTAAAGTAAACATAACTGAATTTTGGCCACTACCACCAATGTGCTCACCTACCTCCAATTCTAACCCCTGACTTGTACTAAATCTAATGTGGCCTCAACCCTTGTTGGCCTTTCTACATAATGTGTCAGGAAACCTTTCTGCACACATTGCACAAGAAGCGACCCATCTAAAGTACTCAACTATAGTTTTCCCAGTCAATATTTGGAAAGTTAAATACCCCCAAAACAACTACTCTGTCACTCTCACTTCTATCGAGAATCATCTTGACTATCTTTTCCTGTACATCTCTGGAACTATTTGGAGGCCCATGGAAAACATCCAACCCATGGTAGACTATTGCACAAAATATGGAGACATGGGATTGGGAGTGATTTAGTGTTGCATCAGAAATTGGTTAGCTGAAAGACGACAGAGGATGGTGGTTGATGGGAAATGTTCATCCTGGAGTTCAGTTACTAGTGTTGTACTGCAGAGAGATCTGTTTTGGGTCCACTACTGTTTGTTATTTTCATAAATGATCTGGATGAGAGTGTAGAAGGCTGGGTTAGTAAATTTGCCGATGACAATAAGGTCAGGAAAGTTGTGGACAGTGCTGGAGGATGGTGCAGGTTACAGAGGGGCATAGATAAGCTGCAGTGTTGGGCTGAGAGGTGGCAAATGGAGTTTAATGCGGAAAAGTATGAGGTGATTCACTTTGAAAAGAGCATCAAGAATAAAGAGTACTGGGCTAATGGTAATTTGATCTCTCCTTTCGTGTTTCGAACCTCAACTCATAGTGCCTCAGTAGACGAGTTCTCAAACATCCTTTCTGCAACTATAATACTGTTCCTGACTAACAATAACACACCTTCTCCCTCTTTTACCATCTTCTCTGTTCATACTGAAACATCTAAATCCTGGAACCTGCAACAACCATTCCTGTCCCTGCTCTATTCATGTCTCTGAAATGGCCACATCAAAATCCCAGATACCAACTCATACTGGAAATTCACCCACCTTATCCAGGATGTCCCTGACATTGAAGTAGAGACACTTCAAACCAACTTCTTGCTTGCTGATGCCCTCTTGTGACCTTGAAAACCTATTTCTGACCTCACGACTCTTAACCTCCTACATGTTCGAACAACAATTTGGGGACCCATCCACCTGCTGAATAGGCTTACATCCACCTGAAGAACATTAGCAAATTCCCCCTCCCAGGATGTTGGTACCCCTCTGGTTCATGTGAAGACCATCCTGTTTATAGAAGTCCCACCTACCTCAGAAAGGCTTCCAGTTATCCCGGAATTCAAAACCGTCCCTCCTGTACCATCCGATTAACCGTGTGCTCAATTGCTATCTCTCCCTATTTCCTCTCCTCGCTAGCATGCAGCACGGGCAACAAACCAGAGTTGACATCTCTGTTTGTTCAAACTCTAAGCTTCCACCCTAGCTCCCCGAATTTTTGTCTTAATCACCTTTGTTGTTGGTGCCTATGTTGACCATCATTTGGTGCTGCTCCCCCTCCCCCTCCCCTTCAAGGATCCTGATAACACGATCAGAGACATCACAAACCCTGGCACCTGGGGGTAACACACCAACCGTGAGTCTCTCTCGTTCCCCTAGAACCTCCCATCTGCTCCCCTAACTATGGAGTCCCCAATGACTAATGCTCTGCTCCTCTTCCCCCTTCCCTTCTAAGCAACAGGGACAGACTCTGTGCCAGAGACCTGTGCCCCATTGCTTACCCTTGGTAAGTCATCCCCTTCAATGGTATCCAAAACAGTATACTTGTTGTTGAGGGGAAAAGCCACAGGGGATCCCTGTACTGCCTGCTGATTCCCTTTTTCTTCCCTGATGGTAACCAATCTGCCTTTGTCTTGTAACTGTAATCAATCTCAATAAACCCCTCTGCCTCCCGAATGATCAAAAGTTCATCCAGTTCCAGCTGCAGTTCCCTAATGCAGTTTTCGACGAGCTTGAGTTGGGTGAACTTCCTGCAGTCAGCAGGGACACTAGTGGTGACCCTCACTTCCCACATTCTGCAGGAGGAACATTCAACTGCCCTGATCTCCATTCCCACTATTTTAAGTTCCCAACTAGACTACAGAAAATGAAAAAAATAATAAAAGCTAGTCACCTTATCAATCCGGCACGCAGAACCCTGTTGTTTGGTGAGAGGAGGAGAACGGGTGGGAGACATGACCCGAGTAGTGCTTCGGGTAAAGCAACCACCCAAATATACGCCTCACTTACCCAGCAGCCCCATGTCTGCTCCTGTTCAGCGTGCGCTCCGCCTTTACACAAGGCAAGTTTATATACTTTAAATTTACCTTCCCGTCAGGCCACTTGTCCATGCTGTCGCTCATCCCATTTCAACTACTGCTGAAAAAATGAAGACCGCTGAACTCCTGAGGTAAGTTTATATAATTTAAATTTACTTTCCCATCGAGCCACTGGTCCTCGCTGTCACTCCTCCCACTTCAAATGCCGCCAACAAAGACGAGTTTAGAATCTGGATTAGTACACGGGACTATTGTAGCTTTTGTAGCTATTACAGAAAACAGGCTTTCAGAAGTGCAGGACTAGTAGCACCAGGACGTAGATCCCAGGCAGATAGAGTGGGGTACATCAGGATCGGGAGAGTTGCATTACTTTGATGTAGTAAGTGATTCTAACTTTCCCAGTATTGACTGGGACTCACTTAATTGCTCGGGTCTTAGATGCTTTGGAATTTGATGAGTGCATCCTGGAGGGTTTCTTGAGTCCAAATAGGATAATACTAAATCTTGTATCAGGGAATGAGTCAAGCCAGATGATCAAAGTTTCACTGTGGGAACATTTGATAAGTTTTAAGATAGGTCCTCAAGTAAAAGTTCTAAATTGGGGGAAGGCTAATTACAACAGTTTGGTGATGTTGTTTAAGGATAAATGCACATCTGACATATTGTTATCATGTAATGTTATCAGTTATGCAGAGGTCAGATCGTTTGTCCAATGTGGCATGATGCAGGCACATATGAGCATGCACACATGTACACATGTTTTGAAGAAGGGTCACAGGACCTGAAATGCTAATTCTTTAGATTAGATTACTTACAGTGTGGAAACAGGCCTTTCGGCCCAACTAGTCACCACCGACCCTCCTAAGAGCAACTCACCCAGACCCATTCCCCTACATTTATTAGATTAGATTAAATTTTATTAGATTCTGCTCTCTCAATGCTGCCAGACCTGCTGAGTCTTTCCAGCAATTTCTGTTTTTGTTTCTGACTTCCAGCATCCGCAGTTCTTTCAATTTTTTGTTCAAGACCATCATGTTCCTATGAAGATGATAGATAAGGATGGCAAGATTCAGAAGCCTTTGATGACAAGAGATGTTGAAAAGCTGATGAAAAAGAAAAAGGAAACAGAAGTAAGGTTTAGGAATCAGCAATCAAGCAAGACCTTTGAGGAGCATAAGTGAACAGAATAAGATTTTAAAGAAGAAATCAGGAGGCCTGAAAGAGGCCATGAAGTGAACTTGGTAAGTAATACTCAGGAGAATCCTAAAGCATTTTGCACCGATATTTGGAGCACGGTGGCTCAATGGTTAGCACTGATGCACCACAGTGTCAGGGACCTAAGTTCAATTCACACCTTGTGCGACTGACTATTTGGCATTTGCACATTCTCCCTGTGTCTGCGTGGGTTTCCTCCAGCAATCGAAAGACGTTCAGGTCAGGTGAATTGGCCATGCTAAATTGCACATAGTGCTAGGTGCATAGTCAGGGGTAAATATATGGGGGGAATGGAGCTCATTGGTTTTCTCATTGGAGGGTGGGTGTGTGTGGATTTGTTGGGCCAAATAGCCTGTTTCCTCACTCTAGATAATCTAAACTAAGATGGTAGCTCGGGAAAGAGTAGATCCACTCAAGGACAAATTCATAAAAGATCCTAAACAGCATGTTCTAAACTGATAACTAAATGCAGCTAGAAGAACAAGAGCACGGATGCACCTGTAAATTTCCCTCCAAGCCATTCACCATCCTGACTCAGAAATATAGCAGCTTTCCTTTAGTATTGCTAGGTCCAAGTCCTGGAATTCCTTCACTAAGGGCTTTGTGGATCAACCTACAGCCATTTGGACTGCAGCAGTTCAGCAAGGGAGCTCGCCACCACCTTCTCAAGGGCAATTACGATAGCCAGTAAAATGCTGGACAGCCTGGACAATTGGAAGGTTTTGTGGAGAAATTGTGTATGGAGTTTAATCTGGACAAGTGCGCAGTGATACAGAAGGATCCTGATGTTCAGGTTCATCACTCCCTACAAAGGGAAGCACTAGTATATGAGGTGCTAAAAATGCAAATGGCATGCATACCTTCGTTGGTCAAGGCATTGAATACAAAAGTTGGCAAGTCACATTGCAGCTGTATAAGAATGTAGTTAAACCACATTTGGAGTATTGTATGTAATTCTGGTCATCCACAATATAGGAGGCTTTGGAGAGGATGCAAAAGAAGTTTGTCAGGAATTTGTTTGGATTGGAGCACTGTAGGTATAAGGAAAGGTTGGACAAAATTGGATAGTCTTCACTAGAGCATCGGAGACTCAGTGTTACTGATAGAAGTATATAAAATTATGAGAAGCATGGGTAAGGTGGATAGTTAAAATCTTTTTGGCAAGTTGGAAATGTCAAATATTAAGGGGAATAGATTTAATGTGAAGAAGGATAATTGTAAAGGAGATGCAAGAAAAGTGCTTTTGTTTTACGCAGAGTGTGATACGTGCCTGGAGCATACTGCCAGGGGCGGTGATAGAATCAGAGGCAATAGCTATGTTTAAGAGGCATTTAGACAGACACATGAACACACAGAAAAGAGAGGTATATGGACTATGTGCAAGTGGATGGGATTAGTTTAGAATGGTATTATGGTTGGCACAGACATAGTGGAGGAGAAAGTGAGGTCTGCAGATGCTGGAGATCAGAGCTGAAAGTGTGTTGCTGGAAAAGCGCAGCAGGTCCGGCAGCATCCAGGGAACAGGAGAATCGACGTTTCGGGCATAAGCCCTTCGGGCATAAGAGTAGACTCATCAACCCACAGACATAGTGGGTTGATGAGCCTACTCTTGTGCTATACTGTTTTATGTTCTCTTATCTGATAATCCTTCAGTTTACTCTTTTGCCATTTCCTGATAACCCTTAGTTCTCTTACTGATTAAAAATTTATCTCAGATAAGACAACACCATGCAGGAGCAGACATAGGGCTAGACACCACTATTCAAGAAGAAATAGCAGGACCTTGAGAAAAGCTTACCACAATCAAATAGAGTAAGATGCTCCAGCTGGAGCTTCTCTGCTTACCTGCTCCCTTACCTCTTTCTTTTCTTTTTTACTCTTGTTTTTCCTCTCATTGCAGTTTTTTCTTTCCCCCACCAAATCTTTAACTCTTAAAGTACCCTACCTGAAGGGAATGGAGAATGGAGTCTGTGACCAGCCGGGGTTGGAAGCAAGTCACATGCTAGTCTTTTTTTCACTATTCAATTCTGTAAGAGCACTTGAAGTATCCATACCTAGGTACCCTGTATCTAAGATGGCACAGATAGGTAACATTACAAACATTTCACTATGTGTGCATGTGACAATAAAGACTATTTCATTATAGAGTCAACATGGTTTTGTGAAAATAAAATTGTGCTTGACAAATTTCCTAGGAGGATGTAACAAACAGAGTTAATGAAGTTCAACTGAGACATGTAGTGTAGTTGAAATTCCAGAAGGCATTGAATAAGGTGTAATATATAGCACAAGATAGAAGGTTACCACATTGGAACTAAAATATGAGCATAGATTGAGATTTATTTATCACATTGAAAATAAAAAGTTGGGAATAAGCAACTAGTAGAGTGCCACAAGAATTAGTCCTAAGTCTCAGTATATACTTTCTATATTAATGACTTGGACAAGGTGGCAGAGTATGATGTATCCAAATTTGCTGACAATGTAAACATAGGTGGGAGTACATGTTATGATGAAGATATCCGGAATCGGCAAAATAACATAGATAGGTTGAGTGAGTGGGTAAAACTTTGGCAAGTGGAGTTTAATGCAAGAAAGTGTG
>NC_057713.1:69669955-69689213 GCF_004010195.1 Chiloscyllium plagiosum
TTCGGTTTATGCAATAATGCAGAGTTGGGGTATAGAAACTGATAGCTATGTTCAGAACCCATGAGGATGGTATCAACCAGGATCTTGGGTTAATGTCATAGACTCGTACACACGGATACATACACACACATTCACACACAATTACACTCCCACACTCACTCAGACCCTCTCTCATATGCACACAACCTCTCTCAAACACACTCAAACTCTCTCACATCCATATACTGCATCATGTGCATATAGTCACTCACACACACACTCTCGCAGACCCTCTCTTATACACTTGCGCTCGCTTACATGCAAATACTCCCACATGTGCACACACTTACACTCTCTCACATAAAGACACACGCACACACTTTCACACAGATGCTCTTTCATACAGACACACACCACACTCTCTCACAGGCACATCCTCTCTCAGAATCATGTGCACTCTCTCACAAGCACACACATTGTTGCACACACTCACATGAATGCCCTCACGCATACTTGTTCACACTCATACACACTCCCTCTCAAGCAAACACACAAACTCTTTCACAAGAGCACACGCAAACACAAACACATCCATTAACCCGGACGGTCTCCCTCCCTCTTCCTCAAACACACATCTATTTCTATGGGAGGAAATTGAATTTGCAGATTTCAATTTGCAGATACATTCTATTGTTTTCCCCCAGAAGCATACAATCTGTAGATAGTCAGTCAAGGTGACATTTTATAAATTCCTACTTCCGAAATAAAACTAGTCTTGCTCCAGGCTGAGGTACAAACAGACTTGAAACATGGCCTCACACCTAAAATGCAATGTCTGACCGAAGTCTCACCTATATGTTGATAAAGTTGGAAGGTATATTGAGGCGGGGATTGATAAATTAATCAATCGGAACCTGTACTTCCATTCTAATGCATTAAAGACTTAAAAGCCATCGAGGTTTATTCGATACACTTACACATGTTGTATGACCGGTTTGGTCTTTTCTACAAATTCTGTGCCTGATGTCCCCTCTCTCTCACTTGCTGCCTGAGGAAGGAGCAATGCTCCAAAAAGCTTGTGCATCCAAATAAACCTGAGGGAGTATAAACCAGTGTCGTGTAATTTTTGACTTTGTCCACCCCAGTCTAAAACTGGCATCATTCACATTATTCCAATTGCAAGGCCATATTATCCCCAATTACAACAAGTCCTACTCTTGTTTTCTCTTACCAAAATGCTGCATCTTGCATTTATCTAAATTAAACTCGATCTGCCACTCCTCAACCCACTGACCCAAGTGATCAAGATCACTTTGTAATGTTGGATTATCTCTTTACTCTCCAATCTTTTTAAAGGCTTTACTGAATTCGAAGGAAACATTGTGTCCTTCTCTGCCCTGGTTAACCTTCTCGGTTTCTTCCTCGCAAAACTCAGTGAATTTCGAGAGACTGTATGTCCCCTCACACGAAATCATGTTGGATATCCCTGATCATTCTTTGCCTCTTTTAATGCAAAATAATCCTACCTTGCAGAATTACTTTGCCTGACCTGCTGCGCTTTTCCAGCAACACATTTTCAGCTCTGATCTCCAGCATCTGCAGTCCTCACTTTCTCCTACTACTTTCAAAACATCAATATTTATTTCACTGAGCTCTCTGGCTAGCTTTTGTTTCTCTGCAGTACAAACTGAAGCGAAACATTCGTTTAATATATCTGCCATCTCACAAGTTTCAACGCAAAGATGACCTCTTTCACCTTGAAGGGAACCTAATCTCTCTCTTTTTCTCTCTCTATATATCTACCTGCTGTCTCACTCTTAATGCACTTGTCAAATCTCTTCTGGTTATCCTTAATCTTATTTGCCAAAGCTCCCTCATATCCTCTCTTTGCTGTCCAGATTTTCCACTTCGGAATGCCCCTACACTCTTAAAACTGTTCCAAGAGATTGTTTTGAACCAAGTTGCATATACCTAATATGTGAGACTATTTTATTTTTATATAACATGCCCTTCAGCTCTTCGATCAATCTTGTAAGTCTCATCTAGAACGCCTGCAATACCAGCACCTCCTTCCTTGGATATGGGGCCCGAACGTACACACATTATTCCAAATGCTGAGTCTCCGCAGTACATCTGTTATTGGTTCCGAGCTCTCTTGATTATAATGCCTGCATTACATTTACTTATCTGACCACCTGCTGAACCCACATGATAACCTGAAGAGAATTCGAAATTAGTACTCCCCAGTCCATTTGCACTACAGATTTCTGAAGCCTTCCCCCATTCATAAAAATAGTCTTTGCCTTTACTCTTGCCATCAAAATGTCTGCTCACAGCCTTTCCCATACTCTCGACCACCTGCCAATCTTTGATCACCCTCCGAGCCTGCCCACGTCACTCTGTTGCCTTCTTGCTTCCTCAGAATGATCTGTCCCTCGGACTCTCATTGTCTCATCTGCAATAATGCCTTCAATTCCTTTTTCCAGATTGTGAATGTATAACAGGAATGTTTGTTGCAGATTCCAGGATTCAGATGTTTCAGTTAGAACAGAGAAAGTGGCAAAAGAGGTTGGGGGGTGGGGGTGGTATTGTTATTCAAGGATAGTATTAGAGCAGCTGAGATAGCGTTTGTGGACTCATGCACTGAGGTAGTTTGGGCTGAGGTTAAGAACAGGAAAGGAGAGGTCACCCTGTTGGGAGTTTTCTATGGGCCTCTGAATTATTCCAGGGACGTAGATGAAAGGATAGCAAAGATGATTCACGATAGGAGTAAGAATAACAGGGTAGTTTTTATGGGAGACTTTAACTTCCCCAATATTGACTGAGAATATGATTGTATTTGAAACTGCAGTTTAAGACAGTTGTTTTGATAAGTAAAGATCAAAGAGATCCTCTCAATTTCAAAAAAGCCAAGAGACCAAAATTGATAGATATCTCAAAAGGTTTGAAAACTGAAAGTTGAAGGAAATTATGGAGATATGGAGGGATGAGGTGTTCGGGGATTTGACAACAAGGCTCAGTAAAACACAAGTATCTGAGAAACATAGAGTAAAGCAGCCTACAAACAGGCTCTTCAGTTCACCATGTCTTTGCCAACCAACATGCACGAAACTATACATTTTCCATTTACTTGCACTGGGTGCATAGCCATATTGGCACTTTAAGTACTCATCCAGATGCTTCTTAAATAGTGCATGAGTACCTGTCTCCACAACCTTATGTTCCATATTTGTGCCTTCGTCTGGATGAAGAAACATTCTCAAATCTCCTCTAAAGCAGTCTGGGGCGCAAAGAGATGTTTCTATGGTTGTCAGCAAGACATCAGTTTCAAAGGTGTTTTGGGTAGGGTGCAGAATATTCTGAATGGGATGAGTGACCAGCAGGACGGCACGTTGGTATCAAAAACATAGGTAGAGAAAGGGATGAGGGTCTGCAGAGATAATCTAGGAAACTAAGCAGTAAGTTAAAAAGTAGGTCCTTGGGGATAGTAGTATCTGCACTATTACCGATGCCACGTGCCAGTGAGAATAGGAACAGGAGCATAGAGCAGATGAATGTGTGGCTGAGGACTTGGTGCAGGGAACAAGGAGCAGGAGGTTCTGGTTTCTTAAAATGCATAAAGGTGGATAAATCCCCAGGACCTGATCAGGTCCTAGAGCTTTGTGGGAAGCTATGGAAGTGATTGCTGGGGCCTTTGCTGAGATACATGAATCATCAATAACCACAGATGAAGTAAGTTTAGGAAGACTGGAGGTTGGCTGACTTGATTCTGGTATTTAAGAAACATGGTAAGGAAAATCTAGGGAACCACAGACCGGTGAGCCTGACATTTGTGGTAGGCAAATTTTTGGAGGAAATCCTGAAGGACATATATGTGGAAAGGCAAGGACTGATTAGGGATAGTAAACATGAGTTTGTATGTGGGAAATCATGCCTCACTAACTTGATTGAGTTTTCTAAGAAGTAATGGAGAGGACTGATGAGGGCAGAGCGATAGACTTAGTCTATATGAAGTTCAGTTAGGTATGGTAGACTGGTTAGCAAGATTAGATCTCATGGAATACAGGCCATTTGGATGTAGAACTAGCTTGAAGATAGAAGACAGAGGATGACGGTGGAGATTTGCCTTTCAGACTGGACCAGTGACCACTGGTTTGCCACAAGGATCAGTGCGGGGTCCACTACTTTTCTTCATTTTTTAAAATGCTTTGGATGTGAACATAGTTAGTGTAAACTTACTTATAGTTAGTAAGTTTGCAGATGGCACCAAAATTGGAGATCTAGTTGACAGTGAAAAAGGTTACCTCAGAGTACAACGGGATCTTGAACAGATGGGCCAGTAGGCTGAGGTGTGGCAAATGGAGTTTAATTTAGATAAATGTGAGGTGCTACATTTGGAAAGGTAAATCAGAGCAGGACTCATACACTTAAAGGTAAGGTCCTAGGGGGTGTTGCTGAACAAAGAGACACAGACGAAAAATCTGTTTTCGTGCTGTACATCTGTCTGACTCTATGACTCCAAGTGCCTGCAAATGGGACTAGATTAGGTTAGGATATCATGTCAGCATGGACGAGTTGGACTGAAAGGTCTGTTCCATGTTGAACATCTCTATGACTCTATGACTCTAAATACTCTCAGGTCTGCTGTCAGAATTTTTCCAGCAATTTCTTCTTTTGTTTATGTGAGAGAGCTCCACAGGTCAGTGATACTCTGCTGGAGTCTCTATTCACTATGATGAACTCCAATGTTTCCACTGTGTAACAAAAGTTGTAGAGTCATGGATTCCTCCAGGTATAACCAGTAGTGGGAGTCAAGGTGCCTGTGACAATGAATAAATAAGTTATGAATAAAGCAATAATGCTAAGAAAAATACTTCCCTCAAACCTTTAACTTCTATCTGCCATGTTACCAACCTCCCAATTAATACCACACTCTCATAAATGCACACAGCAGCATTAAGGCCTTGTGCCTTGTATTCGTACAGCCAAACTCAGCCCCACCCACGCATCGATCAATGCTACCATCATTTTACAAACATTTAGGGTTCAGATGCCACAGTTATAAGATTGCCGACTATTCATAAGTAAATTCTGATGTTATTGATATGTTAGACAATCTTCCATGCCAGAAAATTGTCTGAGTTTCTAGATTAATTACCTAACAATAATTCTCCATTACCTCCATTTAACCTCTAGTATCACTGAATCGCACTTAAAAGACATGGGTTGTCTGCATTACTTAAACATACAGAATAAGTATCATCAAAACTGCTATTCCTTAATAATATCTTACTTGGGTTTGATTTCTGTCACTGCAGATTGTAGAATTTGAATTCAGTGAAAATCTGGAATCAGGAGTTTAATGATGACCATGAAATCACAGTTGATCATCATTAAAACCCATCTTGTTCAGCAAAGGTGGTAGCAGAGTGGTACGCAAAGTTGGGAGAAAGTTGCCCTGAGAGTTCTCAACAGTGGTTAGCACTGTTGCCTCACAGCACCAGGGACCCAGATTTGATTCCAAGCACATTCTCCCCATGTCTGCATGGGTTTCCTCCAGGTGCTCCAGTTTCCTCCCAAAATCTGAAAATGTGCAGGTTAGGTGAATTGAGCTGAAAAATGTGTTGCTGGAAAAGTGCAGCAGGTCAGGCAGCATCCAAGGAGCAGGAGAATCGACGTTTTGGGCATTAGCCCTTCTTCATGCCCGAAACATCGATTCTCCTGCTCCTTGGATGCTGCCTGGCCTGCTGCGCGTTTCCAGCAATACATTTTTCAACTCTGATCTCCAGCATCTGCAGTCCTCACTTTCTCCTAGGTTAGGTGAATTGGCCAGGCTAATTTGCCCATAGTGTTCAGGGATGTGGATGTTAGGTGCATTACTCAGGAGTAAATATAGGATAAAAAGGTAGGGTAATGGGTCCGGGTGGGTTAGTCTTCGCAGGGTCGGTGTGGACTTTTTGGGCCGAAGGGCCTGTTTCTATACTGTAGGGATTCCATGATCTTTTTTGCAAGGTTTGTGAAGGTTTGTAACTCAGGTTGAGGTTTAGGGTGTAGGTTTGCTCGCTGATCTATGATTCTATAACTGGCTGACATGAAGTCTAGTCTCATGGTATTGGACATGAACAAGTAAAGCTGCTGATTGTCAGCTGCTTTCTCCCTTGGCTGATGATACATCTCAGCTCCCCCAAAGATTGTAGCCTCATGGATCCCAGTCTTCAGCTGATTCACTCCGTATGATATCAAGAAGCAGTTGGGCATACTGGATACTGCAAAATTCTATGTACCCTGACAGCATTCTAACAACAGTACTGAAGACTTCTGCTTTGGGCAATATGGTGGCTCAGTGTTTAGCACTGCTACCTCACATTGGCAGGGATTTGGGTTCAATTCTAGCCTTGTGGAGTTTGCACATTCTCCTTGCCAACATGTATTTCCTCCGGGTGATCCGGTTTTATCCCACATTCCAAAGATGTGCACGTTAGGTGGATTGGCCAAGATAAATTGCCCAATAGTGTCCAGGAAATTTTAGTTGAGGGAGATTAGCCATGATAAATGCAAAGTTATGGGGTTAGGATGGAATTTGGATTTGTTGGGATGCTTTTTGGAGGATTGGTGCAGACTCGATGGGTCACTTGGCCTTTTTCTACATTGTAGGGATCCTATGACTCTATGTCTTATATGAGAAGCTGCCTAGCCAAGCTGTTCTAGGTTTCTACAACACTGATGTATCTACAATGCAGATAATTGCCTAGGTATGTCTTGTAACAAAAAGCAGAACAAATCCCATCAGATCAGTTAAGACTTTATCAGTCTGCTGTCGATCATCAGTAAAATAATGAAAGTCATCAACAGTGCTATCAAACACTGCCTGCTCAGCCATGACCTGCTCACTGATGCCCATTGTTGGTTCTTCTGGTGACAGGTTCAAGGTCATTTAGAGTGTTTGCATTAAATTCTCCAGGGGAGGGTGATGTAATGATGCTGCCACTTTAAAACAGGTTATTTTGTCTTTGGATATTTTTAAAGTGAGGTCATAAAGGCAGAAGTGCCAAAATGTCTCTGGTTGAGCTAGTTTAACAATGGCAGAGGAATGGCCAGTTATCCCAGTTCAGTTTTTTAATAGTTTGGTTTAGTTATACCACAGAAGGTACTGTCCATTTTTTGTAGGTTCCTCAGAGTATTGTTTATCCTATTGGTGAGCTGTGGGGTGGGGTCAAACTCCCTCTTTTGGTAGGTGTTGGTATCTGCAAGTAGTTGCGCTTTTTGGATGTAGTCTGCTTTGTCCAGGATGACCGTCATTCTGCCTTTGTCTGCTGGTTGTATGATTATGTTCTTATCGTTTCTTAGTGATTTTAGAGCTTCCCTCTCCTTGGTGTTGAGGTTATGTGTTTGTCTTTTCCTTGTTATCAGAGGTACGATACTTTGCCTCACTGTTTGTTGTGTCTCTTCTGTCAGTCCATTGTTCCTGAGTGTGCATTCTAGTGCTGCTAGGAGGTCTGCTGTCTTGGCGTCCCTGTGGTTGTAGTTGAGTCCCTTGGCCAGTATTATTCTTTCCGTGTCTGTGAGCTGTCTGTGGGAGAGATTTCTAACCCAGGTGTATGTTGTGGTGTCCTCTCTGTTGTGTGTTAGTTTGGTCATTTTTTCTTTTAATGCCAATTTTGGGATTGGGATTGGGATTCTATGATTCTATGTTAGTGACTAACAATGGGTTGCGTGTAATAGCCAACTCGGTGTTAACAAGGTCTGTTGTATTGGAGTTGGAATAAGAACATAGCAAAGCTTAAGCCCTAAACCTATTGAACTCAATACTGAGTCCCGAGGGCTACAGTGTCCCCAAGAGGAAAATGAGGTGGTTTTCTTCCAGCTTGCACTGAGCTGCACTGGAACACTTCAGTAAGCCTGAAACAGAGGTGTTGGCCAAGGTGCAGGATGGTGTGTTGAAATGGCAAGCACTTGGAAGCTCAGGGTCTTTTTCATGGACAGAATATAGGTGTTTTTCAAAATGGTCACCCTGTCTTCATTTTGCTTTCCCAATGTAGAGGAGACAACTTTATGAGCAGTAAATGCCATAGATTAGATTGTGTGAAGTGCAGGTAAAGCACTAGTTCAGCAGAAAGGTGTATTTGGGCCCTTGGATACTGAGAAGGGAGGCAGCAAATGGACAGGTATTACACCTTATGCAGTTTCAGGGGAAGGTGCCATGTGGCTATGGGGATGTGTTGGGATTGAAAGAACGGTGGAGCAGGATGTCCTGGAGGAACAGTCCCTTCCAATATTTAACAAGGGAAGGAAGGGGAATATGTGTTGGGTGGTGGCATCTAGCTAGAGGTAGTGGAACTGGCAGCTAATGATCCTCTGGATGTGCATCCTGGTGGGATTGTAGCTGAGGAAAAGGGAGACCCTATTGCTGTTACAGGCAGGAAGAGAGGGGTAAGGGCCAACGTGCAGGGGATAAGTCACATGCAGCTGAGGGGTCAATAATAGTGGTAGGGAATCCTCAGTTGAGGAAGTCGTGGACATTTCAGAGGCTTCCTTGTCAAAGTTTGCATCATCAGAATACATGCGATTGAGACAGAGGTACTGGGAAACTGGAATTGAGTCTTTGCAGGAAACAATATATGTGCAGTCGAGAGTCAGTGGGTTTATATTCAATATTGGTAGCGGCCTATCCCAGAAACTGAAACAGAGATGCTGAGGAGGGAGACGTCAGAGATGAAAGTGAGAACACCATGGAAGTTGGCAGCGAAATCAATAAGATCAATAAGGGAGGCACAGTGGCAAGAGCAGCACGGTGGCACAGTGGTTAGCACTGCTGCCTCACAGCGCCAGAGACCCGTGTTCAATTTCCGCATCATGCAACTGTCTGTGTGGAGTTTGCACATTCTCCCCGTGTCTGCATGGGTTTCCTTCGGGTGCTCTGGTTTCCTCCCACAGTCCAAAGATGTGCAGGTTAAGTGAATTGGCCATGCTAAACTGCCTGTAGTGTTAGGTGAAGGGGTAAATGTAGGGGAATGGGTCTGGGTGGGTTGCTCTTCGGAGGGTCGGTGGGCCAAAGGGCCTGTTTCCATACTGTAAGTAATCTAACCGAATCTAATCTACCCAATGTCAGATGAAAGAGTGATATCCTGGAGAAAAAGTTGTGGGTGGGGCCAAAACATGACAGGGACAAAGAATGTTCCATATATCCCACAGAAAGGCATTATTCAGGCGCCAAGTGGGTATTCATGTCATCCTTCTAACCTGAAGAAAAGGAGAGGATTTAAAAGTTGTTCAGGGTGAGCACGAGTTTAGGCTGGTTGTGGATGGGGATAATTCTGGCTTTTGTTCCAAGAAGAAGCAGAGAGCCCTGAGATCATCCTGGTGGGGGATGGACATGCAAAGGAATTGCATGTTCATAATAAAGAGGAGGTTGCTGGAGCTTGCAAATTGGAAATTCTGAAACTGGCCTAAAATGTCGCAAGGAATTGTGGATCTAAGTGGACAGGGACTTGACCAGGGGAGAAAAGACTGAGTCAGGGTAGGAATACGTGAATTCTGTGGGGCAGGAGCAGACAAAAACAATGGGTCTACGCAAACAGTTGTGTTTGTGGATTTTGGGAATAAGATAAAAGCGAGTCATGTGATGTTGGGGGACTACCAGCTTGGAGGCAGTGAGGAGGGGTGGTGGGGAACATCAGATGAAATGACGTGGGTGACCATAGTTGACACATTGACCTGATGTTCCATTTTGGTGTCATGGCCCAGGGGTAGATTAGAGGAGGTCTCATAGAGCTGTCGCTCAGCTTCCGCAATGTAGAGGTAGGACAGCCAGACGACAACAACACCACTCTTATTTAGGCTTAATTACGAAGTCAGGGTTGGATCTGGTAGCAGCGAGTGCAGTCAGGTACCGGGAAAATAGATGGGGATGGGTAACTGGGGCAAAGAAATTGAGGTAACCTATGTAACATCAACAGTTCTCAATGAACAGGTTGAGTGCAGGAAATTTCTCACATACCTGTTACATTACCTTGGAGTAATTATAAACTATTTTGTCAAGTATGTCAGGTGTGTAGCCTTTCTTTAGTGTAGGTGAGCCTTTGAGATGGGCAAACCCCTGCAGTATGTGTTCAGCAAAGAACACTTCCTCGCTCTCCTGTAAGCTTGAGAGATGCTGGCATCTTAGATTAGATTACTTAGAGTGTGGAAACAGGCCGTTCGGCCCAACAAGTCCACACCGACCTTCCGAAGAGCAACCCACCCAGACCCATTCCCCTACATTTACTACCTAACACTACGGGCAATTTGGCATGGCCAATTCACCTAACCTGCACATTTTTGGACTGTAGAAGGAAACCTGAGCACCCGGAGGAAACCCACGCAGACACGGGGAGAAACTCCACACAGACAGTTGCCTGAGGTGGGAATTGAACCCAGGTCTCTGGCGCTATGAGGCAGCACTGCTAACCACTGTGCCACCGTGCCTTACATCAGAGTATCAGCAAAGGAGTAGCAAGATCCGTTACTAAAAATCAGGGAACATAGAAGTGGACTTACAGGTGCTTTGTTTTTAATAACTCGGAGAAGGAGTATGCAATTCAGCACCTCCAGCCTGGTCTGTCATTTGATATGATAATGGCTGATCTCATCTTGGTTTCAATTCCACTTTCCTGCCTCTCTCCATAACCCTTGAACCCATTACTACTTAAAAATAAACTGTCACCTCCTTAAATTGACTCAATGTCCCAGCATTCACCACACTTTGGGACACTGAATTCCACAGATTCACAACCCTTTGAGTGAATTCATTCCCCCTCATCACTGTTTTAAATCTACTACCCCTCCTCCTCCTAAAACTATAACATCTCTCATAGATTGCTTCATATGAGAAAGCATCCTTTAGCATCTTTTATACCCCAATTAATCGCCTCCCATTCTTCTAAACTCCAGGTAGTAAGGCCTAAAATAAAATAAAACAGGATCTGGCCAGTGTAGACTGGGAACAGCTCCTTGCAGGTAAGTCTATAGGGAAACAATGGGGGGCATTCAAAATAGAGCTGGGAGAGTTTTGGTCCGTTTAGAGGGAAATGCAGAAGCAATAAGTTCAGAGAACCCTGGATATCTAGAACAATTCAGGACTGAATAAAGACTAGACTTTTAGCAAGTCCAAAGAGAGCAATTGAATTGCGGCCATTGAGGTACATAGGAAGTGCAGGAGACGACTTAAGAAAACAATCAGAAGAGCAAAAAAGGGGTCAGGAGGAAGGACTTGCAAACAGGAATAGGGAGAATTCTAAGATATTTCATAAATACATTAAAGGCAAGAGGCTAATCAGGGAAATATTGGGGCCCATTAGGGATCAAGAATGGTGTCGGTATGAAATTCAGGAAAAGGGACAATCAGGAAATTACACAGTTTGATAGAGGAACTGGGGAGGAACTGGAGGCTTGGTTGAACTTACAATTGCATCATAGGCTGCTGTGGGAGGCAAGGTATGAATTTGCAGGGACTATGACACAAATGTTTAATTCCAGGGTAAGTGCCAGAAGACTGGAGGATGTTTGTAAAGAGGGGTGGTAGAGGTGAACGAGGAAATTAGTCTTAAGTCAGTGGTAGAGAAATGATTGGAGAAAATTCTGAAGGAGCAAATGAATACTCATTTGGAAAGGCATGGATTAATTGGGGACTCAGTATGGTTTTGTCACAGGTTGATCATGCCTAACAAACTTGTTCGGAATATTTTCAAATTGTGATGGAATTAAATGGAAATTAGCAAAACTTTTAACCAGGTGCCACATGGGAGATTGATTGAGGTGAGGTTGGATCAGAAACTGGCTTAGTTATTACTAAGGGTAGTCGTAGAAGGCTATTTGAGTGTTTGGAGGCTGGTGACCAGCAGTATACCACCAGAATTAATATTGAGATTGCTAACATTTGCTATATACAGTGATATTGATGAAAATGTGGGGAGAATGTTAAGCAAATTTGTAGAAGACACCAAGATTTGTGTTTAATGGCAAAGATTATTGTAGGTTACAGAAAGATGTACATAGGTTGGTCAGATGGGCAAAATAATGAATTTTGAAAGAGGAAATAACATAGGGGAGTATTTAATAAACAATTAATGTAATTAACCTTGATAATTGCAAAATAATGTATTTTGAAAGAAGAAATAACGTAGGGGAGTATTTAATAAACAATAGAACACTGTGGGTAGCTTAGAGGAAAAAAAGGGATTTTGGGATAATTATTCACAGATCCCTGAAGGCATATGCCTTCTTAAATTGGATATTTAAGAAGGCATATGGGACACTTGCTTTCATCAGTCGTGGCATAGAATATAGAAGCAAAGAGATAATGTTAGAGTTGTACAGAGCTTGGTCAGGTCACAACTGGAGTACTATGTGCAGTTCTGGTCACTTCACTATAGATAGGTTGTGTCCGCACTGAATGGGTACAGAGGAGGTTCACCAGGATGTTGCCTGGGATGGAGAAATTGAGCTACAAAGAGTGACTAAACAGGTTTGGATTGTTTTCTTGAGAGCAGAGAAGACAGAGGGGGACACGATTGAGGTGTATAAGATTACGAAGGGTATGAATAGAGTGAATAGAGGGCAGCTGGTCCCTAGGTTGAGGCATCAATCACGAGAAGGAATAGTTTTAAGATAAGGGGCAAAGGATTCAAAGGGGATTTGGGTGAAAAACGTTTTCACTCAGAGGGTGATAGGAATATAAATTGCCTGGGAAGGTAGTGGAGACTGAGCACTTTACAACTTAAGAAATATTTGGATGAGTACTTCAAATATCGCAATGTTCAAGTATGTGGGGCAAGTGCAGGGAAGTTGGGATTAGTGCACTCTTAGTGGTAGCTATGTTGGTGCAGACTCGATGGACCGAAGGGTCTTTTCTGTATGAATCTAGGTTCTATAAGCTGTAAATCTCTCTTCAGGATATAAAACCCTCATCTCTGGAATCAATCTTGTGCACCTCTTCTGAAACTGCCTCCAAGGCAATTACATTGCTCCTCCAGGAGGGGTACGAAAGTGGTTCGTAATATTCCAGGTCTATTCACTTAACCGATTCATATCCATTTATAAATTTCTTACTTTTTCATTGCAACTTATTTTCCTACCAATTGTAGTGTGATCTACAAATTTCCCTATAGTACTTTTTATTCCTGCACCCAAGTCATGAATATAAATTATAAACAGTTAGGATCCAAGAAACAAATCCTGTGGCACATGTTATGGACCAGGCCAGACACCTCAAAATGTTTTAAGATGGTAGCCCAGACACTAATTTTTATTTTATTTTAGGCAGATGTAGTGGATATTCTAGGAATGATGCAGCTTGTCAAATCACTCAGCTTTAAACAAAACAGAGTTTATTTAAAACTTACAGATGAAACACAAAGAAAAGAACACATCATTTAGAACAATGTAATATTTGATAACCCATCCAACATGATATCGCAACTTAATGAAGCTATTCCAATCCCTACAACATCCCATAAACTGGTGAGAGGTAAGTTCAAACACAGGGTGTTACAGGCAGGTGTTGATTCAGAGAGAAAGTTCAGGCAAGATCTCTGTTAAAACAAGGAACATCTTTTCACTGTAGCTGCTTCACTAGGTCCCCAGCTAAAACTAAACCAAATCATAAATAAAAACTGAACTGGGAGAACTGGCTGCTACCCTGCCGTTGCTTCCAAGTATATATTTCCAGACATATCAGCACCTCTGCCTTTACAATTACTCTTGAAGAAAACCAAGGACAACATTATCTTGTTAAAGGGGCAGGATCATCACATCATCTTCCTTAAAAAAATGAACCATCAACATACAACATACATTGAAACCTCTTAGTCTTACCTTGTTAGTACATAGTACTTTACATTGACTATTACCATGCCAACGTGCATTATTATATCCTATTTCGGTCTGTTTACTCCCGCCACCAAACGCCTCTGTTTATCATCCAAGTCTGGACAATGCGTCAGTAATCACATTTTATCATCTTCCCACATGTACAATTTTCGAATTGAATAGCTGTAATAACAAGCTCCATTGAAACAGTCTGGAATTTTTGTCCTTAAATTTCTCCAAAAACTTTACTGGGTTATGATCAGTGTATATGATTGTCTTAGACATATTACTGGCAACATAAAAGTTAAAAGTTGTAACGCCAACACCAAGCTCAATTGATTTAAAAATCTCGCAACACCAGGTTATAGTTCAATAGATTTTATTGGAAAAACCAGCTTTTGGAGCACTGCTCCTTCATCAGGTGGTTGTGGAATATAAGATTGTAGGACACAGAAATTATAGCAAAAGTTTACAGTGTGATGTAACAGAAATTATATATCGAAAAAGA
The DNA here is from genome assembly GCF_004010195.1 of Chiloscyllium plagiosum. Taxonomy (NCBI): domain Eukaryota; kingdom Metazoa; phylum Chordata; class Chondrichthyes; order Orectolobiformes; family Hemiscylliidae; genus Chiloscyllium; species Chiloscyllium plagiosum. Next base: position 69,684,288 of record NC_057713.1, read on the forward strand.
CTTGGATCATTTGTTAAGTCTGTTAGAATGACCATGTTGGTTTCAGTTCTGTCATATGTAAATCACAAAACTTTTTTAAAAGTTACATTCTCAAGTGAACTTTAACAATTGGTGTAATGTTGGCCCAGATAATGTGTAACCTTCCTTGTGTGAGACTGTATGTGCCACAATAGTGAGACTTATTCTAATCTAAAAAACAGATTTACAGAATCTTACATGGATTCATGCAGTTTTTGAGCAAAGTAAGATGTAATTCTGCAAGTCCAGATTCACTCCACAAACTTATATGTGCATGTGTGTATTTGGGGATGTGGAGGGCGGAGTTATGAGTGTCTGTGAGAGATGTGTATGTGTGTGATTATGAGTGTAAAGAGGTATAAGTGTGTGAGAGGATGTGTGTGTGAGTGTGGGAGCACATATTTGAGCATATGAGAGAGGGTGTGCGTGAGCGTGCGTGTCTATAGGTGTGTGTATGTGTGTGAGTAGGAGTTTGTGTAGGAGTGTCTCTGTGTGTAGGAGTGTGTCTTTATGAATGTGTGTATGTGCGCGCAGGAGTTTGTGTGTGTGTGTGTAGGAGTGTCTGTGTGTGTGCATCTGTCTGTACCTGTATGTACAGTGCAATGTGGTCACCTGTAATGTGACATGAACTTGGCTATCAGCCTCTGCTCGGCCTCTTTTCGTTGTTGCCTGTCCTGAAGTCCGAGTGAGGAATTAATAAATACAGCACTGTTGATTCGTGTACATTTAACAGTGGATAGAGAAAAACTCCCAGTGTTTTAGCCCTAAACTCATGGAGTCAACTTTTATGTTAAACTGAGTGTTACACAAGTTTAACATAAAAGTTGTAACATAAAATGAGTAACTTCAAAAGGCATTGTTACAAAATAGAAAATGGAATTTCCTGCTTAATGATCTTAATTATCGTAATGATAATTCTTTCTCTGACCGAGAGCCTGGGGAATGGTACATGGAGAATCAAATGTGAGCATACATAAATCATACAATGAGAAGAACCCAAAAATAATAAATTCCCAATCACATACAAGCACAGGGAAAGAACTTGCATTTGGAAATGACAGTGGTATTAAAGAAGCTGGAGGGCAGGTAAGATTAGGTAGAAGATAAAGATTTTTTTGTCTTCATTTTACAACCTATTCTAGCTCATTGTTGAAAATCTGTCATAGTGTCATAGGGATGTACAGCGCAGAAACAGACCCTTCGGTCCAACTCATCCAAGCCAAAATGATATCCCAATCTAATCCAGTCCCATTTGTCAGCACCTTGCCCATATCCCTCTAAACCATTACTATTCATATACCAATCCAGATGCCTTTTAAATGTTGCAATTGTACCAGCCTCCACCACTTCCTCTGGCAGCTCATTCCACACACATGCACCACCCTCTGCAGAAAATATGCCCCTTTGGTCTATCTTATATCTTTCTCCTCTCACCCTAAACCTATGCCCTCCAGTTGTGGATACCCCTACCCCATGGAAAAGACTTTATCTATTTACCCTATCCATGCCCGCAAGATTTTATAAAACTCTACAACCGCCCCGCCCCAGCCTCCATTGTTCCAGGGAAAACAATCCCATCCTATTCAGTCTTTCCCTATAGTTCAAATCCTCCAATCCTGGCAACATCTCTGTTAATCTTTTCGGAACCCTTTCAAGTTTCACAACATCCTTCCGATACGAAAAAGAACTAAATTGCACACAATATTCCAAAAGTGGCCTAATCAACGTCCTGAACAGCCGCAACATGACTTCATTCAACTCGGTATGAGTATAGGTAAAAACAATGACTGCAGATGCTGGAAACCAGATTCTGGATCAATGGTGCTGGAAGAGCACAGCAATTCAGGCAGCATCCAACGAGCAGCAAAATCTACGTTTCGGGCAAAAGCCCTTCATCAGGAATAAAGGCAGAGAGACTGAAGCATGGAGAGATAAGCTAGAGGAGGGAGGGGGTGGGGAGAAAGTAGCATAGAGTACAATAAGTCAGGGAGGAGAGGGTGGAGTGGATAGGTGGAAAAGGATTGTTGTGCGATGTCCATTCATCCATTGCCATACCCTCTGCTTGGTCTCGCCAACGTACCATGCTTCAGGGCCTCCTTGCCTATAGCATATGAGAAAGACTACATTGACTGAGTTGCGTGAGTACCTGCCACTACATGTACCAAGATACCCTGAGGTATGTTACATTGGCAAGAACTATACATATTTCACAATCATAAACTGCACAACCATCTGATGAAGGAGCAGCACTCCAAAAGCTAGTGCTTCCAATTAAACCTGTAACCTGGTGTTGTGTGATTTTTAACTTTGTACACCCCAGTCCAACACTGGCATCTATAAATCACGATGATCCTCAATCGACACATGATCAATTTCCTGGAGAAATATCCTATAGGCATTTCTATCTTCTTATTGTCTTCCTGGAAGAGTACAGCACCAACACCCCTATCACTTGCATTGATCCCCACCTTGAGTAGATTTGTGTAGTCAGGTGGAGACAAAAGTGGGACAGTGGATAGCTTAACTTTCAGGCTGTCAAAATTCCTGATGAAGGGCTTTTGCCCGAACATCGATTTTGCTGCTCGTCGGATGCTGCCTGAATCGGTATGAGTATAGTCCAATGAGTATAGTGGAATGAAGTTGTCTACTCAATGCTCTGACCAGTAATGGTAGGCATACCAAATGCCTTCTTCACTATCCTACCAACCTGCGACTCTACCTTCAATGAACTATGAACCAGCATTCCAAGGTCCTTTGGTTCAGCAACATTCCCTCAGACCTTACCATTATGTGTATAAGTCCTACTAAGATTGTTTTCCCAAAATGCAGCACCTCACATCTATCTAAATTAAACTCCATCTGCCACTCCTCAGCCCATTGGCCCATATGATCAAGATCCAGTTGTACTCTGAGGTAACCTTCTTCACTGTCCACTACACCATCAATTTTGGTATCATGTGCAAACTTACTAACTTATGTGTATAAGTCCTACTAAGATTGTTTTCCCAAAATGCAGCACCTCACATCTATCTAAATTAAACTCCATCTGCCACTCCTCAGCCCATTGGCCCATCTGATCAAGATCCCATTGTAATCTGAGGTATCTTTCTTCGCTGTCCACTACACCTCCAATTTTGGTATAATCTGAAAGCTTACTAACCACACCTCTTATGTTCATATCCAAATCATTTCAATAAATAGCAAAAAGCAGTGGACCCAGCACTGATCCTTGTGGCACCCTACTGGTCACAGGCCTCCAGTCTGAAAAACAACCCTCCACCACCACCCTCTGTCTTCCACCTTCAAGCCAGTTCTGTAACCAAATGGCTCATTCTCCCTGTATTGCATGAGATCATTAAACATCTTCAGTCTGATCAGAAACCTTAAGTTCAACTTTGTGAAAGTATGTACAGCAGTTAGTTTACAGGAGTTCTGAAAGGTGTGATTTCAAGTGCTTTATGCTTCATCTCTCAACATCTTATTCACTTGTTTGGAAGGATTTCTCATAGTTTTTGAATATCATTTTATATAATGCTAATTGCAATACAGAAGCAATGCAAATGTTGATACAGTACTTATTAAGTATACTTGGCAAATGTTTATAATCATTGCCTGAGAAAAATGGAGCAAAATCCAAACCATTGAGAACTGGGGCTTTTTCATTTCATCTCCTGTTCTCATTGAGTTTGTTAAACATTTTTACCACTAAAACTTATCAAAATCATCTTTTTTCAGGTTAGAAAGTGCTGCTTTTGTTGAATATACCTGGTGATAAGCAGTTTGATCATGCTGATGTGTACCTTCATGTAAGTAATATCAAGAAGTGGGACATCTGCTCTTACAATGCCATTTTGGACGCACTTGGTGGTCAAATGACTACTCTTGAAGGAAAGACTATTGACTATACTCATACTGAGTTGAATGAAGTTGGAATTGTTGTTATTATTGGTGTCTCCCACAAGATGTTGCTTAAAAAGTTCAGAAACGTAAAATCTGTGAAAATCCAATAGCAATTTCAAGCTAGTTGTTGCAACGTAAAAGCAAAAGAAAAGTTCATAATTGTCATGAATTGACTTTTATCCTCATTCTAAATGGAATCATTATGCCGATTTACAGGATTGGATGTGGACAGGCATAGACCAACAAACTAGCTTTTGATAGGGCCAATCCTGTCGATAAAATTGGATCGATGAATAGTGTTGACTGTTCTGTGTGAATTTAGCCAAACATAGTGTGTTAATGTGAAAGTTTATAAAATGTTTAAGTTAATGACTTATTGTTACAGAGTTCTGGAATGTAAAATGTCAGATATGTTACATTTATCTAACATTTAAGATACTGTTTCAATTAAATTGAACAATGAGGAACTTGTCAAAAATAGGGTTAAATTATTGAGTTACCTTCCAGAGGAAATCCGTAATTACCTTTAGATTTTTTTTAGATTTTCTACAGTGTGGAAACAGACCCTTCGGCCCAACCAGTCCACGCCGACCCTCTGAAGAGTAAACCACCCAGACCCATTTCCCTCTGACTAATGCACCTAACACTATGGCCAATTTACCATGGTCAATTCACCTGGCCTGCACATCTTTTGGACTGTGGGAGGAAACCTGAGCACCTAGAGGAAATCCACGCAGTAACTGGGAGAATGTGCAAACTCCATACAGACAGTCGCCCGAGGCTGGAATCGAACCTGGGACCCTGGTGCTGTGAAGCAGCAGTGCTGAGGTTACTGGGGAGTTTCCCATACCATGGAAGAAGACAGCAGTTCTACGATTTCTGGGATTGAGTGGGTTTTATCAGAAATCCGTACCGAATTTTGACAGCCTGAAAGTTAAGCTATCCACTGTTCCACTTTTGTCTCCACCTGACTATACAAATCTACTCAAGGTGGGGATCAATGCAAGT
>NC_057713.1:69689713-69713010 GCF_004010195.1 Chiloscyllium plagiosum
CACTTGTGATGCCAAAGTATATAAGGCTGTGGGCCTAGTGCTGAAAAATAGGATTAGAATACTTAGGTGGTTGATTTTGACAGGTGTGGATATGATGGGCGAAAGGGCCTTCTTTGTATACCTCGATAACTGTCATGTAGCCCTGTTGATTATGATTTTGCAATAGATTTTGGCTCCCAGGAGAAGTGTAGCTAGTCACTGTAATCACCCACTGTGTCCCATGGTGCTGAGGTACTGGGTTGGTCATTGAAGCTACACAGTGGAGAATACAACATGTTGACTTGTGTCTAAAGATCAAATCTTGATTCTGTCCATTGAGAGTGTTGGTCAGCTCCAATCATTGAAGTCCGAGGGTGTTTCCTTTATAACTGAGAGGAAACAATCCCAATTCCAACCCTGATTCCTGTTTGCTTCTCCATCATGATCTTCCTGATGGAAAACCCAGCGAAGGTGACAGCTAAGTGGATTACTTTTTGTTTCTCCACAAGCCATGGTCTGAATGCGCTGCCCTGTGCTGTATAAGATGGATGTTAGCAGTGGGGATGATCTATTCCAAACCTTTCTCTGGGTTATCAAAAACAAAAGCAGAAGTTGCTGGAAAAGCTCAGCAGGTTTGGCAGCATCTGCAAAGAGAATTCAGCGTTAATATTTTGGGTCCAATGACCCTTCCTCAGAACCTTTCTCTGTGTTGTTTGAACCTGATTTTTGTCGTGTTTTGGCTTCATTCTGGATCTGAGCCTTTCACTTCTTTGATCTTTTTTTCTCATTATTCCCTTTCGACGTTATTGCTCCCCTCTCGGGCACTTTGTTCATTACTCCCCCACCTTTGGGATTCCTCAGTTTTCCTAATTTCCTGCTGCTGTGCCAGTCTTACTTCCTCAAACCCCACAGTTCCTCTCTGTCTTTCTTGGCACTGTCTGAAAGACTCATTGAGGCTCTCGTCACTGCCTCGTGTGGAGAATCTTCAGAATTGCCCCAGACTGTACAGTTGTCATCCTCACTAGCCCATGTGACCACACTCTTGCCAGTCCCTTCCCATTCCTACTCTCCACACTAACAACGTGGACTCTCAGTTCATCACACCCATCTCAGCAACTCCCTTAGAATATCCCTTCACAAGCGTTTTGCTTGATGGAAATTTATAATGGGAGATTTCAATAACATCACGGCCTGGTCGGGATGCTGTAGATACAATAGGTGATGCCAGTGACCCACTTCCTGAAGCCTTGCAGCCTGGCAACATGCCTTTTATCACCAAGTTTGATGAGTCCCTCTCTGGGCTTCATTACCTCAGAGCTGAAACTTTATTGCTGGAACAGCACAGCAGGTCAGACAGCATCTAGGGAAAAGGAGATTCGACGTTTCGGGCACATGCCCTTCCTCAGGAATGGGATTACAAGGATGCCTTCCTTGAAGAAGCTCTCTGCCTTTCTCCTCCTTCATTACCTCAGAGCATTGCTGCTGGTTTCACACCTCTCAAATTTCTTGTTCTCTATCACACCCCCAATCATCAAAGCTTCTCAATGACATATTCACTGCTTTCTTCCTTCATCTTTTATGCCAAGCACTTTCTGGTCCTCAGTGATTAAAATGTCCTCCTTAGATCATCGTGTCCTTTCTCTCTTGAATTCATGCTTTTCCCTAAATCTCTCTCTCCATTTAAACTGCCCAGAATATTTGCTCAGGTTGTCTCCTGTTGATCAAACACTTCAGGCTGTTATTTGTATCCTGCTTCCTGTGTAAACCGAATGTCAAACCGATGGAAATGAAACGCCTATCTGAGCCACTTGCACTGACACATTCAACATCCCACCTGTCCAGTCTTTGAGCCTCTGTTCATCATGTTTCATGTTTGACTATTCACCCTATCCATGCCCCTCATGATTTTATAAACCTCTATAAGGTCACCCCTCAGCCTCTGATGCTTCAGGGAAAACAGTCCCAGCCTATTCAACCTTTCCCTATAGTTCAAAGCCTCCAATCCTGATAACATCCTTGTAAACCCTCTCAACATCTTTTCAAGTTTAACAACGTTTTTCCTACAGCAAGGAAACCAGAACGGAATATCATATTCCAATGTTCTGCCCTGCCAGAATTGAGACTCTGTCCTCCATCAAATCTGCTGTCGTCATCCAAATCCACAAACAAACACTTCTTATCTGCTCTGTCTACAAACTACCACTGTCCCATTTCCATCCTCCCTTAACCTCCAAGAAATACCTGACAACACTGTCACCTCTCAAATCCATCCCCGCTTCTGCAACTTCCTGCTTTGAATTTCTCGAACATATTTCCACATCTGCCACTGTGCTGAAACAAACTCACATGTGATACCCCCTCTGACTGTATTGATGGTGAACAATCCCTCTTCATCAATCTCCTGTCGTGGGGGAGGGGGAGGTGAATTGAATTATTTTCACTATCTTTCTCCCCTGTTGGCTATTTTCTATATTTCTCTATCTCTGTTCACGTCTTGTCAGTTCACTGAAGATATATTTTCGGCTCATTCTATTTCCGAAAAACTCATTATCTGTGATGCTTTCTTTTTCAACTTGTCAGAATTTCATTTCAGACTCGAAGAGCAAACGTGAGGAAGAAGATTATATTTATGAACGGAAGCATGCTGCCACAATAATTTCTGACTTCATACGTTTCAGTTAATATTTATCCTCCCACTTCTATAGCTCTCGAGTGGACACTTGACCTACGTCAAAATTAAACCTCAATGTTTTCTTTGCACCAGTTAATTTGAACACACAAATGTAGAATTTAGTCTAAGATCCTGGAATGCTCCAGGGATTTGGCAGCACCTATGGACTGAGTCGGATTAATGTCTCAAGTCAGTTGCCTTTCATCTGTGGCCAGATCTGCTGAATATTTCTCGCATTTTCTGCTTTCAGATTTCCAGCATTTCGATTTTGTACTTAACTGTTTTGCGGGTACACAGCCCTGCTACCTTTGCAGTAAAATCGAGAGTAAAAGCAAACTTGACCAGGTCGGGGTTCTCCTGTGTCACTTTGCTCCTCACTTCAGTTTGGATGTATTGATCTGCCAGTTCTTTGAAGGAATTGTAGCTGATGTCCTGGAAGAATGTGGAAAGCAACACATCTCCTTGGAGCTGTCAGAGATAAATGAGAAATGAGGAACTCAGTGAGACTTTGTGACTGAAACTACAGATTTTATATGAACAATCTTAATTTATAATAAACTAATCAAAGCAAAGTTATTAATAATTACATATACAGCAAAAGACGGGCAAATACAGAATATTTCTCCTGTTATACAAATGTGTCCACATCTTATTTAAAAAAATCAGCTTTTGGCACATTTTCTGTCATTCAATCTTTGCTACCTGTTGCTGTGCCACAATCACATCTTTTGTATAATTCTTCTCAGATTCCTCTGTCCACTCTGATAATGGAAACTGTCTTTGGAAACATTGGATCAACTTCATCTTTAAGAGGAAAAACTTCCTTTCAGCCCAGCCAAGGAATTTTCCAGGGTCAGTGTATATCAGATCTATGCTTTCAATTGTGAACCACAAAACGTTAGTATCTAAGTTCAGCAGCTCATAGGGAAGGCAAATGGAATGTTGGCCTTTGTTTCAAAGGAGAAAGTGAGGGCTGCAGATGCTGGAGATCAGAGCTGAAAAATGTGTTGCTGGAAAAACGCAGGAGGTCAGGCAGCATCCAAGGAGCAGGAGAATCGACGTTTCGGGCATAAGCCCTTCTTCGGAAATGAGGAGGGTGTGCCAAGCAAGCTAAGATAAAAGGTAGGGAGGAGGGACTTGGGGGAGGGGCATTTGGAATGCGATAGGTGGAAGGAGGTTAAGGTGAGGGTGATAGGCCGGAGAGGGGATGGGGACGTTGATGTCAGGAAGAAGATTGAAGGTCAAGAAGGCGGTGCTGAGTCTGAGAGTTGGGACTGAGATAAGGTGGGGGGAGGGGAAATGAGGAAGCTGGAGAAATCTGCATTTATCCCTTGTGGTTGGAGGGTTCCCAGGGGAAGATGAGGCACTCTTCCTCCAGGCGTCGTGTTGCCATGGTCTGGCGATGGAGGAGGCCAAGGACCTGCATATCCTTGGTGGAGTGGGAGGGGGAGTTAAAGTGTTCAGCCATAGGGCGGTTGGGTTGGTTGGTCCGGGTGTCCCAGAGGTGTTCTCTGAAACGTTCTGCAAGTAGGTGGCCTGTCTCCCTAATGTAGAGGAGGCCACATCGGGTGCAGCAGATGCAGGAAATGATGTGTGTGGAGGTGCAGGTGAATTTGTGACGGATATGGAAGGATCTCTTGGGGCCTTAGAGGGAAGTGAGGGGGGAGGTGTGGGAGCAAGTTTTGCATTCCTTGTGGTTGCAGGGGAAGGTGTCGGGAGTGGAGGTTGGCTTGATGGGGGGTGTAGACCTGACGAGGGAGTCGCGGAGGGAGTGGTCTTTCCGGAACGCTGATAGGGGAGGGGAGGGAAATATATGTTGGGTGGTGGGGTCTGTTTGGAGCGCCTCATCTTCCGCTTAGGAACCCTCCAATCACCTTATCTCAGTCCCAGCCCTCAGACTCAGCACCGCCTTCTTGACCTGCAATCTTCTTCCTGACCTCTCCGCCCCCACCCCTCTCTGGCCTATCACCCTCACCTTAACCTCCTTCCTCCTATTGCATTCCCAACGCCCCTCCCCCAAGTCCCTCCTTCCTACCTTTTATCTTAGCCTGCTTGGCACACCTTCCTCATTCCTGAAGAAGGGCTTATGCCCGAAACGTCGATTCTCCTGCTCCTTGGATGCTGCCTGACCTCCTGCACTTTTCCAGCAACTCATTTTTCTGCCCAGAATTTCATTTCAGACTCAAAGAGCAAACGTGAGAAAGAAGATTATATTTATGAACGGAAGCATGCTGCCCCAAACATTTCTGACTTCATACGTATCAGTTAATATTTATCCTCCCACTTCTATAACTCTCGAGTGCACACTTGACCTGCGTCAAAATTAAACCTCAATGTTTTCTTTGCACCAGTTAATTTGAACACACAAATGTAGAATTTAGTCCAAGATCCTGGAATGCTCCAGGGATTTGGCAGCACCTATGGACTGAGTCGGATTAATGTCTCAGGTCTGTTGCCTTTCATCTGTGGCCAGATCTGCTGAATATTTCTCGCATTTTCTGCTTTCAGATTTCCAGCATTTCAATTTTGTACTTAACTGTTTTGCTAGATGATTTTCCTATTTCAAATGGAAGATTTGCAAAATCCCCCAAATCCAGCCTTTAGAGTTTATTGTGTTCTGTCACGAATGATTCTTTTCCTTTCATGGACTCCCGTCACTCTTGTATCCATTTCTGACCGTGTTCCAGACCATTTCTACCAGAGCCTCAAGCGAATTGCTAGACTGTCAAGGAGATGGTTCCTTGGACCGATCCACCCTTTAGTGAACCTACTGCAGATTGTACGCAAAAGTTTGGTGGAGAATCTTCCCAAGAATGCCCATGAACTTGCCTGTGGGAGACTTTTCATCTCCCTCACCCGGGTGTCTGATGGACAGAACGTCCTGGTCTCTGACTTCACTTCCAACGAGGAACTTGTCCAGGTAACAATCTACTTTTTCTCAGCTGATGTTCAGGTTGAAAGTGTTAGGGCTTTGGGGAACTTTTCTGACTGTGCAGAATGTTTGCACGTTATACCAAGCACATCCTGCCTTTGCCCCACTTCTCACTGTCCTTTCGACCCCCTCCAGATGCGTACTCTCGTTGAGGGTTTGGTTCCATGGTATGGGGACACCCTCATTTACGTTTGAATGGACGGATACGGTTAACCACAGAAATCGTTACAAGGAAAAGGTCTTCATATACAGTTGTCTAGGTCTGGTCCAAGACATTGTAATCCATCATGCATTTATTCTCCCCCTGCCCCCATTCTTTCACTCTCCCTCTCCATTCTCCTCGAGTTACTGCCTTCAGGCACTGTTTAACTGGAAAGGCTTTTTATGTCACCTGCTGACTCACTGGCTCGGTGCCTAGAACATGCCATTCTTGTCCTTGCAGCTTATCATTCCGTAATGTTTGTTTCTTTATATTCTAACCTCATTTGTGATTGCACAGAAATTCCTTACACTTTAACATTTTAATTTGAGCTTGTATAAGTGACTTTAATGTTGAGAAACTGTTAGTAAAATGATTAGAATTGTTAGGGTCTATTATCTGTTTTTAGATTGTCCACATCCTGGAACCTATTTGATTGGATATTTTCTATCTTACCCATCCTCAGTTACCCATCTTGTCTTATCTTATTCATCTTACCCATCTTATACTTCACAACCACCTGATGAAGGAGCAGCGCTCCGAAAGCTAGTGCTTCAATTAAACCTATTGGACTATAACCTGGTGTTGTGTGATTTTTAACTTTGTACATCCTCAGTTGAATTGTAAAAGATGAAGACTTGATAATGTCATGAAGATAAGTAACAAATGTATCTCTCCTTCACACAGGCATTGCTGTGTAGCTGTTTTGTTCCTATTTACTGTGGCCTGATCCCTCCAGCTTTCCGTGGTGTGGTATGTAGTCACTGACCCATTCTGGAGACTGTGCTGCAGCTTTGTGGCTGGAAAAATATTTTTTGCCTTTTAGTAACAGAAGACAAAAGGACCCATTCTATTGACTCCTTCAAAGAGAAATTCATTTATCCCACCTCCCAATCTTTCCCAGCATCACTGAAAGATTGTTCTTCAAGTATTTATTCAATTCACTTTCAAAGATGCCACTGATTCTGGACTCAATACACTCCAAGCAGTGCATTCCAAACCCTCGACACTATTGAGAATTAAATCCTTGAGTTCCTGCTGGTTCTTTTGTCAACTGCTTTTACCTTGTGATCTCAAATAGTGACTGACAGTTGGATATGGTTCTTGTTTGTTCATAGTTCATAGTTATGTTTGTTCTATCCAAAACCCCGTCATGATTTTGAGCTTCTCTAACAAATCTGCACTTGGCCTTCTCTATTCTGAAGAAAACAATTCCAATTTCTCCCATCTGTCCACTCATTTGAAACCCCCTCACCCTACAAGCTGTTCTGGTAAATCCCTCCTATACTTTTCCCGAGTGTAGTGCCCAGATGGACATAGCACTTTACCTGAAGGCATGTTTTGTATCAGTATGGAATGCCTTCCTAATTTTTGACATTTTATCCTGATTTCCAAAGGTCTGTGGTTTATTTAATGGCATTGTCAACCTGTCCTGCCACCTCTGACTTGTGCTCAAAACCCTCCATGTTTCTGTGTACTTTTTAGAGTCACATCATTTAACACATGGACTGTCTTTCTTTGTCCTTTGTAATGAAAATATACCATCCCTCTGCCTTGAATTTAGTCGTCCCTGTGTTTGCTCATTCCACCTGTCTGTCAGCGTCCTGTTAGCTATAACTGGAGTACTATGACCAGCCCTGGGTGCCACATTTTATGTAAGGTGCATTCACCGGGAATGGAGTGCAGGAGAGAGTGACCAGAATGCCACCTGGACTCTAATTGTTAAATTATCGGGAGTGATTAAATAAACTTGGGCTGTACTCGCTGAACTTTGGAAGATTAGGGGGTGATCTGATTGAATTTTTAAGGAAAAGGTTAAGATCGATAGAGAGAAACCCGTCAGTTGGACAGAGTGTCAAAGTTTATATCAGGGACTAGACGGTGAAAATGTTAGAACCAGACATGTCAAGTGTGAAATTAGGAAACATGAAGCAAACAGGGTGACAGCATTTGAAACACTCTTCCACACGTTTCAGTTGATGTCAAATCAACTTCAGAACTGAGGTTGTTAACATCCTCAATACCATTCAAAATCCAACAGCTATGGAGTTAGATAGAAAATCAACCATGATCATATTGAATAAGGTGGAACCGGCTTGAAAGACTAAGTGACTTTTTCTTGTCTCTATACCCAGGATAAAGTGAAGCAAGTATCTAGCACATGACTGGCAGTACACTGGTCACATGAGCAACTTCCATTTTAAATGTGGTAATAGGAATTTAAAGTCGAAAAAAATAACGAAAACAGTGAATTTGACAACAGGAAGTATGGTGCTGTGGACAGGAAATGCATGCAGATAGACACTTTAAATATGGGTAGTCAAAGGCAGGGGAGGCTACAAAGCATTTAAATTATTTAATAAGAAATTAATTATTTTCAAGACTTCGAACTTGTATCATTAGATCATGTAATGCAAAATGTCTGTCTTAATTTTAAACAATGTGTTTAAGGATCTTAAAGTTAGTGAAATTCCAGGTTCTACCCAGGGTCTTGGCTTGAGACTTTCATTTTTCCTCCTTTTCTGATTTTCTGCCTGTTCTCCTTAAGGACCTTTGACTCTTCCTGGTGTCTCTGTGATCTATTGTAAATATTAAGTCTGTGCAGCTTGGTTGCTCCCAGTTACCATGCCTCAGGGTCTGTTTGTGGTCTGTGTATCTGCAGATTGCTGGATGAGAAACATGTATCGATCGCTATGCTTTACAAAGAGAGGATTTAGCCTGTCAATGTTAATCCTGTTGTTTCCCATTTCTTGCTCTGAGCCACATGATCCCATGGCGTCCTTGTGCTCTTAATATGCCATTCTATTCACTGGTGCCTGAAATCAACATTGTAGGTCACATTAACTCGACTCTGTGCTGTTTTTAAAGGTCTTTGTGTTTGTTTATGGTGTTTTGGATTTTCTTGAGTTTTTTTATAAATTGATTGCTCTGCTGTTTTCAGTAAATGGTGTGGAGAATCTGATAGAGGGTAACATTTCCTGCCCCCCTCACATCAGGTGCTGATGGGAAAAGACCATGTCAGAATGTTATAGGCACCAACAACAACCAAAACGTTATGATGCCCTGTTGGGTTGATAATTTACTCAATCCTGTCCTGTCTCCATATTTAAGTGTTAGAATGTGAAACCTTTAATTCCCATCGAATGAAGTTATACCTGTGCGTACATCTTTCTGTTTTCAGCCCCCATTCTATGCTGCCAAATACATTCTCTTCCCCACTGGGAAAGTAACATTCTTGGATTAAGCTTTTTGATCATCTTTTCCTCATCTGTTCTGCAATGGCCTGATTCCACTGTGACTAAATGGATTAAACTGGTGTGTTTAATCTGCGAGGGAGCCAGTGGTGCTGATCAAGGGGCCCTCCAGTGGTGAACTATACTGTCTGTGAGACCCGAAATATCGCAACAGGGAGAAAACAACATTCCCAATTGTAAACAATTTGGGGAGGAGTTGCCAGTCACCAAAAAGGTTACCGTTCTGACAGGAACTGTGAAATGCTTTTCTGGATGGACTGCAATGAGGAGCAACTTTGAAACTATCTTCCTCACACACATGACTGGACAAGAGTACCTTGGAGCTAATGCTGACTTTGTAAACTTTCTTAGAATTAGGTTTTATTGTCCCGTGTACTCAGGTACAGGTATACAGGAGCACAGTGAAAAATGTACAATATCACTATTCACGGCCCCATCTTAGGTACAAGGTGAATGGCGACAATTAAAGAAAAATGAAGAAATAAGTTAAAAGTCCAACATTACAGCTCTTACCAGTATAATGTAGTGAGTAAGAAATAAAGTTAAAATTCCAAATTACAGTCCTGTTTTAGCCATTGGGCCTGCAGTCACTCCATGCTGAGTTTCCCCATAATGGCTCAATCCCTGGGCCTCTGCACTGCTGACCACCATCTGGGCTCACCAGCTGTCTTGCCATAGACCACCAGAGTCCCACTCTGGTGCCACTCCAGGGCCCTAGCCACTTCCGTGATGCCGCTGACTACCAGAGTCTTCCTTGGCGCACTAACCACCTCATGGCTGACGGGCAAAGACCCCGCTCTGGGCCCCCAGCCACTGCTATTGCCACCGCTGCCTCCACAACCAAGCTCCCTCTCGAACGTAAGTGGAGAGGCAAAAAAACTAAAGAAAACTAAAAAAGAAAGGGAAAAGAGCAAATAAAGAAGAAAGAAGGTGTGCACCCCTTCCAAGATGGCAGTAGAGAATGGCTCCTGAGCTGGTGCTTGTCCACTCGGGTAGCTTTTCTTTCTTCTTCATTCTCCTTCTACCATCATTCCCTCAGGATTGAAGTTGGACGCTGGTGTGGAAAGTCTATTAGAATATCCTCAAGTTACTGAGTGAGCAACTTTATCTTTACCTGCCAGATCTCTAACTCATTAAACTACATATTATGCATGGCCAGTTTGCCTGTTGATCACTTAACACAAATTGCATTTAAATAAAGTGTTAAAACAGTAGCAACTGTATTAATATAGCACTTTTAACACTAAAAGATATTTGATATGAGCATTAAAAGCTAGGCGAATGGTGACCATGTGCAGAAATAAGAAGAGAGATTGTCATGTGACCCATCTACTGACGCAGCAGCAGTAAGGACCTTGATCAAGTGAACAACTTCAGCCTCCGAGAGAACCTCTCACTCCACATGAGGTTCTTTCTGAGTCATGGTGCAAAGTTGTAACTGATATGTTCCATTATTTCATGGTAGCTATATCACCAAAATCCCCTTTGTGAACCAACTCCAAGACACCACTAGTGCAGCAGTCATTGACACATTAATGGTACTATTCAGGATGTTTGGTATTTTCCCAACACATTGCCTGCAGTACACTGTACCTTTCCAGGTTGTCCAGGAAGTGGGGTGTTCAACAAGCCAGCTCTCCCCTCACTTCCCTCAATCTAATGGTCTTGGAGAAGGTACTGTTTGTCATGCACTGTCTATGATCATTAAACACAAACTTGTTTACCAAGATTTCAGGTAGTCATGTTAAATCTACATGGCACTTCTCAAGGTTTACCCTCACTGGTGGCTACACTCTGTTGCTCCATCACCCAACCACATATACATGTTACCTTGTTGAAAAGAAAGAAGAAAATGATACAACACAGTCAGTGAGCATGTAGACAATTATCTCAACTTGAGCCAGGATAACTCCAACATCTTCATATGGATACGCGAGTTTGTGAAGAGACATCACAATATTGTTTACAGGCCAGGGTGTGAGACATTGGTGTAAGCAATGATTTCATCCTCCAGTGAAACAGATGATACAGCTGCATTGTATGTGACCAACCATCTATCATACACAATGGATCTTGCAGCCTATGGTGGGGTTTTGTGGGTGAAGAATAGATATTTGAGGTATATGGGGTAATTACATACAATGGAAGGAAACAATTGAAGGGGATCTCCTGGTTATAATGGGATGGTTAAGAATGTAATTAGCTGCGTGCAGTTCAATTGAACATCGAGGCTGTATTTGACTGAATGTCACATCAAGGACCTCTAACATAACTGGGATAAATGGGTATTAAGGGACAGATTCTCCACTGATTAGAGTCATACCTGACACATAGGAAGATGATTGTAATTGTTGGAGGTCAGACATCTCAGCTCCAGGATATATCTACAGGAGTCCCTCAGGGTAGTGTCCTCGGCCCAACAATTTTCAGCTGCTTCATCAATGACCTTCCCTCCAGCATAAGGTCAGAAGTAGGGATATTCGCCAATGATTGCACAGTGTCCAGCACCATTCATGACTCCTCAGATACTGAAGCAGGGCCATGCTCAAATGGAGCAAGATTTGGGCAGTATCCAGGCTTGGGCTGACATTTGAGTCACACAAGCACCAGGCTATGACCATCACTACTAAGAACCAATCTAAACACTGGCCTTTGACATTCAATGGTGTTACCATCACCTAATCTCCCACTATCAACATCCTGGGGGTTACCATTGACAAAGAACTTAACTGGGCTCACCATATAAATATAGCGGCCATAAGAACAGGTCAGAGGTTAGGAATACTGTGGTGAGTAACTCACCTCCTAACTCCCCAAATCCATCTACAAGGCACAAGTCAGGAGTCTGATGGCATACTCCCCACTTGCCTGGATGAAGGCAATTCCAACAATACTCAAGAAGCTTAATACCATCCAGGACAAAGCAGCCTGTTTATTAGCACTATAAACATCCACTCCATCCACCATCAATGCTCAATAGTACATATCTATGGTTATCTACAAGAAGAACTGTAGGATTTCACTCATGATCCTCAGAACACACCTTCCAAACCCATGACCACTTCCATCTAGAAGGACAAGGGCAGCAGATACATGGGAATATTATTACCAGCAAGTTCCCCTCCAAGCCACTCACCATCCTGACTTGGAAATACATCGCTGTTCCTCCACTGTCAATGGGTGAAAATCCCCATACTCCCTCCCTGACATCACTGTCGGTGTACCCACAGCACATGGACTGCAGCAGCTCAAGAAAGCTTGAACCTTCATTCTGTTCAGAACCCTAGAGTGCATTTCTTTATTAAGTGAAGCTAAGCAGAGTCACATAATCCTAAAATCTACATTTGTTGCAGTTAAGAAAGATAGTACAATATTAGATTGACCAGTGATTATACATTGTGTGATTATAACTACGTAATCTTGAAATGTTAATTTCTCTTCTAATCAGAACTGTTTCCTGAAAAATGTTTCATTTATTGAAACGTGAGAGAATTCTAAGCTCCCGGTGATTGGGGTGAGGGGATCAGGTTAAAGGAATAAAATAGTTAACCTGAGCCCCCAACCCGATTGCAAACTTGCTTGCTTCTGTTTTTACTCTGCGAGATTTCAAAGCATTTGAACAACTTGTACTGGAGAGTCCAGTTTTATTTTTTAATATTTTAACAAGGCCCAGGGAGTGCAATCAATGGTGAGTCTGGGTTGGACCATGCTTTGGGTGACAGTGAATGTTAGTATCTGCGATTCCTTTGGCAGCGATATGTTGACGGAGGGTTTACCAACATGCAGCCTTTAGACGATGCGAGAAACACCATCACCATTTCACCGTTTGCAGGAGAGATGGATATTTGTCCCAGGAACGCTGCTGACTGCTTCCTCATCTGGTTTGGGAAATGTAGCTTCGTGTTATCGCCTGAGAACCTGCATCGTGTTTCATCCGCTCTCTTCCCACCTCAATCTAAGGTAACCCGACACCCATGAGACCCTCTTCCACATTCTGTTCCCTACCTTCTCACCTCCTTTCGAAAACAGTCAATGGATGGCCAGCTGACACGAGGCCATTGTCATCTTCCTATCCCTTTCTCTCTGCCTTCTAGCCTCTGGTGAAAGGACTGCTCCCAGCACTGTGACTGAGTTTAATCTTGGGTAATAAGGCTGGGCAAGTGGTTGAAGTAGCAATGGGGAGCAGTTTGAGCCAGCGATCATAACAAACTTAAATCTAACAGAGTTATAGAAAGGGACAAGAATGGGCTTGAAATCAAAGTTGTAAACTAGCGGAAAGCTGGTGTTAATAAGATCAGGCATGATTTGGCCAGAGTGGATTGGGAATAGGTACTTTCAAGTAAACCTGTCTCAGAACAATGGGATATATTTAGAATCTAGAGTCATAGAGATGTACAGCACGGAAACAGACCCTTCGGTCCAACCCGTCCATGCTGACCAGATATCCCAATCCAATCTAGTCCCACCTGCCAGCACCCGGCCCATATCCCTCCAAACCCTTCCTATTCATATACCCATCCAAATGCCTCTGAAATGTTTAATTGTACCAGCCTCCACCACTTCCTCTGGCAGCTCATTCCAAACACGTACCACCCTCTGCGTGAAAACGTTGCCCCTTAGGTCTCATTTATATCTTTCCCCTCTCACCCTAAACCTATGCCCTCAAGTTCTGGACTCACCAACCCCAGGGAAAAGACTTTGCCTATTTACCCTATCCATACCCCTCATCATTTTGTAAACCTCTATAAGGTCACCCCTCAATCTCCGACACTCCATGGAAAACAGTCCCAGTCTGTTCAGCCTCTCCCTATAGCTCAAATCCTCCAACCCTGGCAACATCCTTGTAAAGCTTTTCTGAACCCTTTCAAGTTTCACAACATCATTCTGATAGGAAAGAGACCAGAATTGCATGCAATATTCCAACAGTGGCCTAACTAATGTCCTGTACAGCTGCAACATGACCTTCCAACTCCTGTACTCAATACTCTGACCAATAAAAAAAACATATCAAACGCCTTCTTCACTATCCTATCTACCTGCGATTCCACTTTCAAGGAGCTATTTCAGAAGGAAATATGGAGAGTACAGGGCTAACGTATTCCAAAGAAGACAAAAGGTGAATTTCAATGGATATGCAGCATTGGGTTAAGAGAAAAAGGGAGGCTTGTGAAGTCTACCGAGGGCTAAAAAAAAGAACAGCAAAGGCTCAAAAGGAGGATAGAGTGTGCAGGAAGGCACTCAACTTTCTGCATCCAATGGGGGTCCCACATGGGTCAGTGTTAGGGACCTTGCTGTTTGTGGTTTGTGTAAATGATTTAGAATCGAATGTAGAAGGGTTGATCAGTAAGTTCGCAGAAATTCCAAGAGTTGAGGGTTATAAATAATGAGGAGGATATCCTCAGATTACAGGAGGATATTGATGGGCTGGTTGGGTTGATCAATAGCAAATAGAGTTCAGTCTGGATAAATGTGAGGTGATACACTTGGGTGGGACAACCTATAGCAAGGAGATACATGATGAGCAGTAGGACCCTGGGAAGCACTGAGGATCAGAGGGACCTCGGTGTACAGGTACACCACTCCCAAAAGATATCAGCACAGGTGGGTAAAGTAGTTCAGAAGGCAAATAGGTTCCTTGCCTTTTATAAGCCGAGGCATAGAGTTTAAGAGCAAGGAGGTGATGCTGAATGGCATAAAAAGTTTGTTGGGTCACAGCTAGAGTATTGTGTGGAGTTCTGACCCCACATTATAGGAGGGAAGTGGTAGCACTGGAGAGGATGCAGAGGAGATTTACCAGGATGTTCCCTGGGCTAGGGATTTCCGTTATGGAGACAGATTGGACAAACTGGGATTGTTTTCTTAGAGCAGAGGAGGTTGAGAGAAGACATTATTGGGATGCATACGCTGATGAGGGACATTGATCGGGAAGACAGGAAGAAATGTTTCCCTTTGATGGAGGGATCAGTGACCAAGGGGCAGAATGTTTACAGGAGTTGTGAGGAAAAATGTTTTCACCCAGCGGGTGATGGGAATCTGGATCTCAGTGCCTGTAAGGATCGACGAGGGAGAAACCCTCAGCATTTAAGGAGTATTTAGATTATACACTTTCATTGCCAAGGAATACCAGGCCATGGGCCAAGTGCTGGAAAATGGGATTAGAATAGTTAGGTGGTGGCTTTTGATTGGAGCGCACACGATGGGCCGAAAAACCTTCCTCCGTGCTGGAGATCTGTCTGACTCCATGACTTTTCTCCTGTCCCTGAATCACAAAGTCTCAGAATTACTTCGGTGCAAAAGAAGGCTATTTGGCCCATCATGCCTGCCCTGTCTCTGTGATCTAATCAGTTGTTAATAGCAAGTCTGGCTCCATTGTCTCGGGCCAGTTCCCTCTCATTTCCCCACACCATTATTATCCAAAAGACAATACAATGTCCTCTTCAATAGCCTCAACTGAACCTCCCTTCAACACATTTCCAGGCAGTGCACCCCAGACCCCAACTGTGTGAAAACATTTTCTTTCATGTCATCTATACCTTGTTAGTCCTGTTTGGAGGGTTAGTGGAATTGAGTGGAGATTGGTGATGCAGTGAGCTTAAGCAGTGCTTTGTTGGGTAGGTTGTCCATTGGGAGCATCGCTGTGGCTTTTCTCTGGAATGGTTATAGTGATGACCTACACCACCTGCTGCAGATTCATGTGAATCGGGGCTGTACGTTGTGACACTCTGATTGTGCCCCTCGCCCAGGCCAGAAAGAGCAGGTTCAGTTCCACTTGCCCTGGAGCTGTGCATTAAGATGGCCAAATGGGCTGATCAGACTTGGAGCCTTCCATGCCTGTCTGTGCCAGTGAAGTGCCACTCCCTCCTGACGTGGGAATGAGTGGTTAGTGGCTCACTGCCCAGTGAAGCAGGAAGCAGCTCCTGGTGGTTCTTTGGCCTGTGTGTGGAACCTGTAACAGTGACATTTTGTGTTTCAGATTCTGCGGAGGTTTCTCTGGAATGGTTATCGTGATGCCCTGCACTACTTGCTGCAGAATGGTGAGTCTGGATTCATGTGGGTCAGGACTGTAAGTTGTTACAATTCCAGGTGGTGTGCTCACTGAACAAGTCCCATTCCAGAGTGAAACCCAGCTTGTTAGTTCCCATCGTTGCTCCTTTTTAACCATGGAGATCAGTTATTGAACACACAAGTGGCTGCTGGTATACTTTTAACGTGGAATAAGGTGTTTATTAAAGGAGGAAGAATGTGACAGATTACAAAAGACAGTTTGGAAAGAATTAATGACAAACATCATAAAAGGATTCAAGCTCTCACTGTTCTCGATATCCTTCAAGCCTCCTGAACCTCAGTGAAGTGTTAATGTTCTGTCTTTGTGAAGACCCCTTGTTCACAATTGGGTTGCTATAGCTGCATTTAGTTTCCTTTCATTGAATATGCAGCAACTAGATAGTTTCTCTTTCACCTGGTGTCACTCACTGAGAGTCCTAAAGTAGATTGCAATCTAGCTCACAGTCAGTTTAATTTCAGAGCAACCATGAGTTCACTAACATCCAGTGTCAGCATCCCTTCACCCTCTGGCACGTGACACACAATCTGACTTTCCCGAACAGTCTCTTTCTCTGTATCTTTGGACTCCTGTTGCTTGGCAATAGCACGTTTTCTTTCCTCTCATACTTTTTATTAAAATAATGCATTGAAATGTCAACAGAAAGAACTGTGGATGCTGTAAATCAGAAACAGAAACAGAAACCTTAGTCCACTCCTCCTTCACTCACAACAACCCCCCACAGCCCCATGGCACCTTCCCCTGCAACCGTAGAAGGGGTAACACCTGTCCATTTATTTCCTCCCTCCTCAGTATCCAAGGGTCCAGACATACAGCAGCACTTTACCTGCACTTTTTACAATCTAATCTATTGTATTCATAATGTGGTCTCCTCTACACTGGGGCAACTAAGTGAAGACTGGGTGACCGCTATGTAGTACATCTCTGCTCTGCCTGCAAAACAGATCCTGAGCTTCAAGACGCCTGCCACTCCAACACCCCACCCTGTTCCCTGGCCAATATCTCTGTCTCAGGCTTGTTGCAGTGCTCCAGTGAGAGACGAAGAAACTGCAGATGCCAGAATCCAAGGTAGACAAGCAGGAGGCTGGAAGAGCACAGCAGGTTTCTGAAGAAGGGTTCCATCTGAAACATTGACTTCTCCACTTCCTGATGCTGCCTGGCTTGCTGTGTTTGTCCAACCTCCTGCAGTGCCCCAGTGAAGCTCAGCACAAGCTGGAAGAACAGCACCTCATTTTCTGCTTGGGAAGGCTGCAGGAATCTGGACTCACTGTCGAGTTCAACAACTTTAGGGCTTGAGCTCTCCCATGACGTTACCCCAAACTCCATACACCAGGCCTTGTTATCACATGGTCTGCTATTACACACACCCATTGTTTTCCATTAACAGTCCCCATTAACAGCTATTTGCCCTCCTAACCAGATCGTTATTGACTCCTTTGTTTGTCCAACGGTTCTTTTTGCTCTTTGACTCTCCCCTCACCTATCATTTACTCCTTACCCCCCTCCCGAATCATTAACTCTGCTTTCCCTCCACAGCTGCTGCCAGACCTGCTAAACTTTTCCAGTAATTTCTATTTTTGCAATGAGATGTTAAATCATCCCATGTCACATCAACAAACGATTGGAGACACTGGATATTGCAAAGGCTATGAGCTGTGGTAATGTTCGTTAGCCAAGGAACAGGGTGGTGTGTTGGATCAATCTGAATGATGGGCAACAATGAAGTGAAGAATAGGGTGATCTTGCTTTAATTGTATGGGGCTTTGATAAGACCACATCTGGAGAAGTATGTTGAGGGTTGGATTCCTTGATGAGGGATCGGCTTGTATTGAAGGCAGTTCAGAGAAGATTCAGTCAGCTGATTCTTGGTTGAGTAGATTGGGCCTGTACTGTGGAGTTTAGATTCCTGGTTGAGTAGATTAGGCCTGTACTTTGGGGTTTAGATTCCTGGTTGAGGAGATTGGGCCTGTACTCTGGGGTTTAGATTCCTGGTTAGAGACGAAGAAACTGCAGATGCCAGAATCCAAGGTAGACAAGCAGGAGGCTGGAAGAGCACAGCAGGTTTCTGAAGAAGGGTTCCATCTGAAACATTGACTTCTCCACTTCCTGATGCTGCCTGGCTTGCTGTGTTTGTCCAACCTCCTGCAGTGCCCCAGTGAAGCTCAGCTCAAGCTGGAAGAACAGCACCTCATTTTCTGCTTGGGAAGGCTGCAGGATTCTGGACTCACTGTCGAGTTCAACAACTTTAGGGCTTGAGCTCTCCCATGACGTTACCCCAAACTCCATACACCAGGCCTTGTTATCACATGGTCTGCTATTACACACACCCATTGTTTTCCATTAACAGTCTCCATTAACAGCTATTTGCCCTCCTAACCAGATCGTTATTGACTCCTTTGTCTGTCCAACGGTTCTTCTTGCTCTTTGACTCTCCCCTCACCTATCATTTATTCCTTACCCCCCCTCCCGAACCATTAACTCTGCTTTCCCTCCACAGCTGCTGCCAGACCTGCTAAACTTTTCCAGTAATTTCTGTTATTGCATTGAGATGTTAAATCATCCCCATGTCACATCAACAAACGATTGGAGACACTGGATATTGCAAAGGCTATGAGCTGTGGTAATGTTCGTTAACTAAGGAACAGGGTGGTGTGTTGGATCAATCTGAATGATGGGCAACAATGAAGTGAAGAATAGGGTGATCTTGCTTTAATTGTATGGGGCTTTGATAAGACCACATCTGGAGAAGTATGTTGAGGGTTGGATTCCTTGGTGAGGGATCGGCTTGTATTGGAGGCAGTTCAGAGAAGGTTCAGTCAGCTGATTCCTGGTTGAGTAGATTGTGCCTGTACTGTGGGGTGTAGATTCCTGGTTGAGCCTGTACTCTGGGGTGTAGATTCCTGGTTGAGTAGGTTGGGCCTGTACTGGGGAGTTTAGATTAGATTACATTACAATGTGGAAACAGGCCCTTCGGCCCAACAAGTCCACACTGACCCGCTGAAGAGCAACCCACCCATACCCCTACATTTACCCCTTACCTAACACTACGGGCAATTTAGCATGGCCACTTCACCTGACCTGCACATCTTTGGATTGTGGGAGGAAACCGGAGCACCCAGAGGAAACCCACGCAGAGTAGATTGTGCCTGTACTCTGGGGTTTAGATTCCTGGTTGAGTAGATTGTGCCTGTACTCTGGGGTTTAGATTCCTGGTTGAGTAGATTGTGCCTGTACTCTGGGGTTTAGATTCCTGGTTGAGTAGATTGTGCCTGTACTCTGGGGTTTAGATTCCTGGTTGAGTAGATTGTGCCTGTACTCTGGGGTTTAGATTCCTGGTTGAGTAGATTGGGCCTGTACTCTGGGGTTTAGATTCCTGGTTGAGTAGATTGTGCCTGTACTCTGGGGTTTAGATTCCTGGTTGAGTAGATTGTGCCTGTACTCTGGGGTTTAGATTCCTGGTTGAGTAGATTGTGCCTGTACTCTGGGGTTTAGATTCCTGGTTGAGTAGATTGTGCCTGTACTCTGGGGTTTAGATTCCTGGTTGAGTAGATTGTGCCTGTACTCTGGGGTTTAGATTCCTGGTTGAGTAGATTGTGCCTGTACTCTGGGGTTTAGATTCCTGGTTGAGTAGATTGTGCCTGTACTCTGGGGTTTAGATTCCTGGTTGAGTAGATTGTGCCTGTACTCTGGGGTTTAGATTCCTGGTTGAGTAGATTGTGCCTGTACTCTGGGGTTTAGATTCCTGGTTGAGTAGATTGTGCCTGTACTCTGGGGTTTAGATTCCTGGTTGAGTAGATTGTGCCTGTACTCTGGGGTTTAGATTCCTGGTTGAGTAGATTGTGCCTGTACTCTGGGGTTTAGATTCCTGGTTGAGTAGATTGTGCCTGTACTCTGGGGTTTAGATTCCTGGTTGAGTAGATTGTGCCTGTACTCTGGGGTTTAGATTCCTGGTTGAGTAGATTGTGCCTGTACTCTGGGGTTTAGATTCCTGGTTGAGTAGATTGGGCCTGTACTCTGGTGTTTAGATTCCTGGTTGAGTAGATTGGGCCTGTACTCTGGTGTTTAGATTCCTGGTTGAGTAGATTGGGCCTGTACTCTGGTGTTTAGATTCCTGGTTGAGTAGATTGGGCCTGTACTCTGGTGTTTAGATTCCTGGTTGAGTAGATTGGGCCTGTACTCTGGTGTTTAGATTCCTGGTTGAGTAGATTGGGCCTGTACTCTGGGGTGTAGATTCCTGGTTGAGTAGATTAGGCCTGTACTCTGGGGCTTAGATTCCTGGTTGAGTAGATTAGGCCTGTACTCTGGGGTTTAGATTCCTGGTTGAGTAGATTGGGCCTGTACTCTGGTGTTTAGATTCCTGGTTGAGTAGATTAGGCCTGTACTCTGGGGTTTAGATTCCTGGTTGAGTAGATTGGGCCTGTACTCTGGGGTGTAGATTCCTGGTTGAGTAGGTTGGGCCCGTACTCTGGGGTGTAGATTCCTGGTTGAGTAGGTTGGGCCCGTACTCTGGGGTTTAGATTCCTGGTTGAGTAGATTGGACCTGTAGTCTGGGGTTTAGATTCCTGGTTGAGTAGGTTGGGCCTGTACTCTGGGGTTTAGATTCCTGGTTGAGTAGATTGGACCTGTACTCTGGGGTTTAGATTCCTGGTTGAGTAGATTGGGCCTGTACTATGGAGTTTAGATTCCTGGTTAAGTAGGCTGGGCTTGTACTCTGGGGTTTAGAAGAATGAGAGGTGATCTCATTGAAATGTAAGATTCTGAGGGTGATTCAAGAGGTTAAGGAGACAGCTTAAAAACCAGAGTATTTGTTTCCATTTGAAGATATGAGTAATGAAGTAAGACAATTGGTGCCTTGAGGCTGCTCTGTCATTAAATAAGATTGTGGCTGATTTGACTGCAATCTCAAAAATCACATCCTGCTTAACCCTGATAACACGTCACCCCTTTACTTAACAAGAATCTCTGCTTTAAAAATATTCACATATTCTGCCTCCATCTGCCTCCTTTTCAGGAAGAGCAGTACAAAAATTATGATACCTTTGAGAAAATAAATTTGCCTAATCTCTATTTTAAACGGTGACCACTGATCTTTAAGCAATGACCTTTGGTTTGAGATTCTCCCACAAGGGTAAACATCATCTCCCTATCCACTCGGTAAAGCACCCTCAGGATCATAAATGTTTCAATCAAGTCTGCTCTTGCTCTGCTAAACCGCAGTGAATACAAGCCCAGTTTGTCAAACTGAGTCATAAGGCGACTCCTCATTTCATGTGGAGAAAGTGAGGTCTGCAGATGCTGGAGATCAGAGCTGGAAATGTGTTGCTGGAAAAGCGCAGCAGGTCAGGCAGCATCTAGGGAACAGGAGAATCGACGTTTCGGGCATAAGCCCGGTTTAGATTCCTGGTTGAGTAGATTTGGGCCTGTACTCTGGGGTGTAGATTCCTGGTTAAGTAGGCTGGGCTTGTACTCTGGGGTTTAGATTCCTGGTTGAGTAGATTGTGCCTGTACTATGGAGTTTAGATTCCTGGTTGAGTAGATTTGGGCCTGTACTCTGGGGTTTAGATTCCTGGTTGAGTAGATTGTGCCTGTACTCTGGGGTTTAGATTCCTGGTTGAGTAGATTGGGCCTGTACTCTGGAGTTTAGAAGAATGAGAGGTGCTCTCATTGAAATGTAAGATTCTGAGGGTGATTCAAGAGGTTAAGGAGACAGCTTAAAAACCAGGGTGTTTGTTTCCATTTGAAAGTATGAGTAATGAAGTAAGACAACTGGGCGGCACGGTGGCACTGTGGTTAGCACTGCTGCCTCACAGCGCCAGAGACCCGGGTTCAATTCCCGCCTCAGGCGACTGACTGTGTGGAGTTTCCTCGTTCTCCCCGTGTCTGCGTGGGTTTCCTCCGGGTGCTCCGGTTTCCTCCCACAGTCCAAAGATGTGCAGGTCAGGTGAATTGGCCATGCTAAATTGCCCGTAGTGTTAGGTAAGGGGTAAATGTAGGGGTATGGGTGGGTTGCGCTTCGGCGGGGCAGTGTGGACTTGTTGGGCCGAAGGGCCTGTTTCCACACTGTAAGTAATCTAATCTAATCTAAACAACAGGTGCCTTGAGGCTGTCATTAAATAAGATTGTGGCTTATTTGACTGCAATCTCAAAAATCGGTAAACTGCTTCCAATGCATTTATATCATTCCTTAAATAAGGTGACCAAAGCTGTACACAGTGCTCCAAATGTGGTCTCAACAGTGTCCTGTCTAACTGATACGTAACCTCCCTACTTTGGAATCAATTTCTTTCACAATAAATGATGAACTTTCCTGATTATCTGCTATACCTGCAGATGAACCTTATGTGATTCACCTACAAGGATATCCAGATCTCTTTGCATCTCTGAGCTCTGCGATCTCTCACCATTTAGGTAATGTGCTTTTTTTGCTCTTTCTGTCAAAATGGATAATTTCACGTTTTCCTACATTATACTGCATTTCACAAATCGTCAGTCCACTCACTCACTTATATACTTTTGTAGTCTCCTTCACAACTTACTTCTTACCCACCTTTGTGTTGTCAGCGATGATACCTTCTGTCCTATCATCGAGATCATTTATATAATTGGAGGTTGACTGACAGGAAGGAGGCTTGATGAAATATTCAGACCTGGGTGTAGATGGGAGCCAGAGTTATTACCAACTTGATGATGTTACCACCATCTATAATGCCATATCTGTTGGCATTCTCCTTCAAATACGCTTCCATAATGAAATGTTGAAAGCATTTAGTTAATGAAGGTTTAGATGGTTTTTCGACGTTTTGTGACTCATCTGGTCATACATTGAACATATGGATCTCAGCAACAGATGGCCAGATAAAGGTTGGGGAGGCTTTCTATTGTTGCCAAGTCTTGGTCGAAATGCTGTCCTTGTTCCTAGACCTGCTGAGTCCAGATGCCTTGATAGTATCCAAGGTTCTATCAAGTCAGTGCTGTAACCCTCACACTCCCTCACAAAGGGGTGGGCAAGACACCAAGCAGCTGGAACAGGAGACATGCTTCAAGGTTGGCTCTCTCCAAGACAGACCATCTCAACACAAGACCCAGATCCTTGGAGGTACCAATTTCATATTTTACTGGTTATCCTCATTCTCTGAAGGCCCCATTGGTATTTTTCTTTCCACGTATTGTTAGTTAGCTGGTGTACAAAGGACAGTTGC
>NC_057713.1:69713510-69762734 GCF_004010195.1 Chiloscyllium plagiosum
AGTTGGGATAAAGAGAGCTTTTCCAGAATCAAACCTTTGTAGCTGAAATTTACTATGTATATCTTAACAACTTGGATGAGGAAAGTGAATGTACTACCAAGTTTGCAGAAGATGCAAAAATAGGTAAGAAGTTCGGTAGTGAGATACCATGGAATCTGTTGAGAGATAAAGTCAGGTTAAGTGAGTGTTAAAAACTCAACAGATGAAATGTATTGTGATGAGAAGTGAGGGAATGCACTTTGGTAGAAAAAGTACTGTTAAGCAATGGTCGTATCGTATCCCTGGATTGAGAGGCCCAGGTTCAGGTCCCACCTGATCCAGAGATGTGTAATAACATCTCTGACCAGGTTGATGAGAAAAATCAGTATTATGTAAATGGGGAAAGGCTGCAGGAAGTTGCGGCGTGGAGGGATTTAAGAGTCCTGCACAAATCACAAAAAATCGGATTCCAATTTCATGAAGTTAATAGGGAAGGCAGGTTGAATGTTGGCCTTTATTTCAAAGGGTTTGGACTTATAAAAGTAGGGAGTTCTTGAAGATTACACGAGGGACTTGTCAGACCATACGTGGAATATTGTGAAGAGTTTTGATCCCCTCATCTCAGGGAAAATGTACTGGCATTGGAAGCAGTCCAACTTCTGCATCATCACATCAGCCATCTTCTGTGACCATTTGTCCTGAATAGACAAACTTTTAGACTTGTGACAGTGTTCACTTCAGCCTTCACTCTTTCTTTAATGTATTCTTCTAACTCCCGTCGTTTTTGTCTTGCTATTCACAGACTTTTAGATCTTTCTTGATATTCAGTGGGTCTTTCTGATTTTGCCAATGATGCTGTATTGACGTCAAGTTTATGCTCTTGACTCCCATTTTTGCCTTTGGTAGTGCTGTCCAGAGCCTATATTGGTACCGATGAGTGAGCATCA
The DNA here is from genome assembly GCF_004010195.1 of Chiloscyllium plagiosum. Lineage (NCBI taxonomy): Eukaryota > Metazoa > Chordata > Chondrichthyes > Orectolobiformes > Hemiscylliidae > Chiloscyllium > Chiloscyllium plagiosum. The sequence continues at coordinate 69,714,437 of NC_057713.1, forward strand.
GGTAAGAAGAGGGACAGTTGGACATGTTTCATGTGAAGAGAAAAGTACAAAGCTATATATGATTGCCAAAGTATAATCAATTTGGCACAGCAGTTATCTTTAGGTATGTAGTTTTACTTTAGGTATCAGGATTACATTTGTGTTCTACTCGCTAAGATGTGATTGTGTAAATCTAGTTATAAAATCAGAATCGCAGATTCCCCACACTGTAGAAACAGGCCATTCAGCCCAACGAGTCCTCCAAGTAACATTTCACCCAGGCCCATTCCTCCTAACCCATCCCTGTAACTACACATTTCCCATGTCTAATCCACCAGCCTACACATCCCTGGGCAGTATGGGCAATTTAGCATGCCCAATCCACCTAACCTGTGTATCGTTGAACTGTGGGATGAAGCTGGAGGAAACCGAAGCACCTTTCTTTTATTTGTTATCATAATATTGTGACTTGGTTAACCAACTTATAATGCAACAGATTGCTGAACTTGTAAATAATATTGCTGAATTAATTATTTTAATTCCTATGACATAAATTGTGAAGCTCTGCATTAACCATGGCCTGAAGAAAGCCTTGGTTGAATCGTCACAAGTATTTGAGACAATGCTAGTTTGTCACAAATGCTTGTGAAATGCTGATAATGGGAAAAGTATCACACAGCATTCCAAATTCCAGTTTCCCGGCCTCGAGCCTCAAGGTGAAGCCTGGCACAGTTTGGAGTTGAGGTCCAGAATGGACTAGAGGCTAGATGCTGGCATGGACTGGGTTAGAAGGACTGTTATAACCCTATCTTTTCATTTCTTTATTTTCTAATTTATTCCTATTATCTGTGATGCTAGACCTTTTTATATTTTTATATCATAATTTTTCTCATTTATTTTTAAGAGTCTGTACCTTTGTACCTAAGCTGGTACCATAAGTGGCAATCTGTAAACTTTTCACTTAAGTTGAAATTAAAATTTGACTTTCAAAATAAATTAGTTTAAATTTAATCAATTTGAAGTGATTAGTAATGATTTCATCATAGACCTTATTAAATAAAAAGTCTTGATTATCTGCAGCACATGGACTTGAATAACCATACCAGTTGGACAGCTATCCTAATTAATCTTCGACTCACCATACTGTAGCCAATTCTCATCCAAATATGAGGAAAAAAAACTTTTGTCTTTGAAGGTAATCCTTCCTGCATCTCTAGGTTCAAATTTTGACATATCTGTTGCAGCTTCTCTTATTTTGATTATGTTGATTCTGTGAGCACCTTTTGATTTTTTTTCTGCCTACTGTGTATAAAAAAGGCAATCCTGCATTTCATTATGTTGATACCTTGGCTTATTGCAGTCACCTACTTTGATTTATTATTTTCTATGACATAACTATAAACCCCGATCTCCTTCAAGCTTTCTTCCTACTGTAAATTTATACCTCAGTACTTTTGACACCGCGTCATCCCACCACAATTCTTTTCATATTTGTCTTTCACATTTTGGAATCTTTTTCTGTGCATGGGACCTGGTCCTTCACCACAGTCCCTTAAATCTATCACAAAATTTCAACAAATGTGCTATTTTGTCAATGGATTTCAGAGAAGCATAATGAGAGAATATGAAATAGTGGGCCTGTGTTCAGTTACTGAAACATATAAGATCCTTTGTGGTCTTTGAGATTTGAGGGTAGATTTGAGAGGTTTCCTATTGTGAGAGTCTAGGACCAGAGGGCATAACGTCTGATACATGTCATTCTGCTATGATACGCAATTTGTTAAAATTAACATGAGTGACGAATAGGGGCCATTGATTCAAAAGCATGAAGTATTAAAATGTGTTGGTTATAATGCCATTTCGGCCCCATTAGTTTAAATGTTGCTGCTGTTATGCTGTTTCCTAATAAAATGGGATTGCATGAGAACAGAACTACTATGTTATAACAGAACTGACTGTAGAATCAAAGAATCCAGACAGTGTGGAAGCAAGCCAATTGATTCATCGGGTCCACACCAGTCCTCTGAAGAGCATCTCACCCAGACACACTGCCTCCAACCCTATGCTTGCATTTCCATGGCTAACTGACGAAGCCTACGCACTCCTGGACTCTGCAATTTAGCATGGCTAATCCACCTACCTGCACATCTTTAAACTTTGGGAAGAACCAATGAACATTTGTGAAACATTTGTTATCATGATATTGTGACAGTTGCCCGAGGGTGGAATCGAACCTGGGTCTCTAACACTGTGAGGCAGCAGTTCTAACCACTGAACCACCATGCTACCGCAAATAGAGATGAGGAGGAATCTCTTTGTCTCTGAGAATGGTGAATCTGTGGAATTCTTCACTGTGGTGTGCTTTAGAGACTGAGAGACTGGACTTTTAAATCGCGAGGAAAAGTAAGTGTTATGAGGAAGAGGTCGGAAAGTGGAGTTAAGGATGATCAATATGATCTTGGCAGAACAGATTTGCTGGGCTAAATGGCCAACCTCTCTACTTATGGTGGCAGTCAGAAGGAGGCCAAGTTAAATAATTTACTTAGCATTATTGGCTGAAGATGCTTGCAAACGATTCAGCCTTGTCTTTTGCACTGATGTGTTGGGCTGCCCTGTCATTGAGGATGAGGAATTTGCCCCGTTTCTGCCTCTCTGCTTAGTTGACCACCACCATTCATGACTGAAAGGTGGTGGGATTGCACAGTTTATGCATTGTTGATCCATTGGTTATTTTAAAATATTTTAAAATTCCTGAAGAAGGGCTTGTGCCCGAAACGTCGATTCTCCTGTTCCCTGGATGCTGCCTGACCTGCTGCGCTTTTCCAGCAACACATTTCCAGCTATTTTAAAATAATTACTGAGTAGACTAGGATTAGGTACACTTCAAGGAGCTGATGGTTTCAATTGAAAAAGTATTGAAATTTATTTTTAGATTAGATTACTTACAGTGTGGAAACAGGCCCTTCGGCCCAACAAGTCCACACCGACCCTCCGAAGAGCAACCCACCCAGACCTATTCCCCTACATCTACCCCTTCACCTAACACTATGGACAATTCAGCATGGCCAATTCACCTAACCTGCACATCTTTAGACTGTGGGAGGAAACCGGAGCACCCGGAGGAAACCCACGCAGACACTGGGAGAATGTGCAAACTCCACACAGACAGTTGCCCGAGGTGGGATTTGAACCCAGGTCTCATAGCCTTCTATATCCAATGAATTTTGTTAAATAATTTGAGGTGATGGCTAAAGGGGAACATGAGTGTCTGTGCATGTTCATTTAAGTGGACTTACAGAAGGTGTTTGGCTAGGTTGCATGCCAGAGACCATGAACAAAACAACTCATGAAATTGCGGATAACTTGGCATGTAATGAATTTGAGGATGTCGGCAACAGCGCACGGATAAAAGACCTGCACGGAATCTTCTAGGATTCAATGTTGTAGGCAAAGTCGCCTATCTGATCCAGGGTCATCTCAACACCCTAGCCTGGAATAAGGCCTCCCATCAACCTAAACCACCAGGTTTGTTGATGGAAGAAATCTCTAATTCTTGTCCCATAGCGATTGGTGGGTCATCCACCTTGGGTGTTTTATGGTGGAGGGTAAAAAGTGGAAAGGTGTGCACTGAAGCATAATGTCCATACCAGTCATTGGGTAATAGGGGTAGGCCTTGTTTTTGCATAGTGAATGAAGGCTAAACAGAGTTCTGAGAGCACATTTCTGAGAGTGAATGAAAGTCCACTCAGAGCAAGGGCTGAATCTTGTAAACAGTGGGTGTTATCAAAAATTTGGTTATCCAAGTGTATTAGTGGATGGAGAGTCGGAGTAGAGAGTATCTTTTGTAATATTTTTACACAGTACTTGCTTCACTTGTCTCATGTCGTGGGTACCAGAATGCACCATTCTAACAGTGGATCACGGTTAATGTTGAATCCTTCAGGTTTGTTGTGCACTTTTACACAGCGACGTGCTTTTTCTTATTCATACATTGTACATCAGAACGATGGAAGATTAGGCAGACAACACATGGATCGGTGAATAAAGAAAACATTGGCAACAGAAGGTGGATTAGGAGTATGGAGTACTTTTGGTCGGTCTTCACCTTTCCAGCTTGTTTTGTGAACTGCAGAAGCTGTATAAAGATAGAAGGTTCCGTTGAGAAGGTATAGGTTGACAGTCTCAGTCATAGATTAGATTAGATTACTTAGTGTGGAAACAGGCCCTTCGGCCCAACAAGTCCGCCCCGCCGAAGCGCAACCCACCCATCTACCCCTTCCCTAACATTACGGGCAATTTAGCATGGCCAATTCACCTGACCTGCACATCTTTGGACTGTGGGAGGTACCCGGAGGAAACCCACGCAGACACAGGGAGAATGTGCAAACTCCACACAGTCAGTCGCCTGAGGCGGGAATTGAACCCGGGTCTCTGGCGCTGTGAGGCAGCAGTGCTAACCACTGTGCCACCGTGCCGTGCATTAGGGTTCTGTGATTTTGGTACTATATGTTTAATTCGTATGGTTCATTTTAGGAAGGGAACAGACAAACTTTTCAAAGTAACAATTTTCAGCTGTTAAGAGTGGATGAGGTTATGGAATCATGCAATCTCATGACAACTGGCATAGATGTGTTGTCAGGGTGATGGTGTCAAAACTGATGGTCGGATGTGCAATGTGAATAGCTTAAGAGTTTCAGCTGGGCAGCTGCATTCATAGCGTCCAACAGTATTGGTACAAGTTTCATGGAGCCGACAAATTCTATCTTTAGGGGGAGCAGTTGGGAAAATAACACATTCATAATCATTGGAGCATCCTGAAGCACCAATGTCATTGCCAGTGTAGCCATGATTACATTCAATACCTAAATTGCTGGTTTTGTTTTTGTTCTGTCATTAGGGTGACAAGTGGGATACGTTAGTGTTGTAACAATATCAAGGGTAGTGTTCAGAATCGCAATAGGGATAGCAAAACAGGTTGTGATTAGCAGAGTGAGTGTTATTTTCTGCTGTTTCATGGTCATTGGGGTTGTCTTGTCATGCATGGTAGTAACAAAGTCTACTCCCGCCCTCCCCTATTCCCGCCCTCCCCTATTCCCGCCCTCCCCTATTCCCGCCCTCCCCTATTCCCGCCCTCCCCTATTCCCGCCCTCCCCTATTCCCGCCCTCCCCTATTCCCGCCCTCCCCTATTCCCGCCCTCCCCTATTCCCGCCCTCCCCTATTCCCGCCCTCCCCTATTCCCGCCCTCCCCTATTCCCGCCCTCCCCTATTCCCGCCCTCCCCTATTCCCGCCCTCCCCTATTCCCGCCCTCCCCTATTCCCGCCCTCCCCTATTCCCGCCCTCCCCTATTCCCGCCCTCCCCTATTCCCGCCCTCCCCTATTCCCGCCCTCCCCTATTCCCGCCCTCCCCTATTCCCGCCCTCCCCTATTCCCGCCCTCCCCTATTCCCGCCCTCCCCTATTCCCGCCCTCCCCTATTCCCGCCCTCCCCTATTCCCGCCCTCCCCTATTCCCGCCCTCCCCTATTCCCGCCCTCCCCTATTCCCGCCCTCCCCTATTCCCGCCCTCCCCTATTCCCGCCCTCCCCTATTCCCGCCCTCCCCTATTCCCGCCCTCCCCTATTCCCGCCCTCCCCTATTCCCGCCCTCCCCTATTCCCGCCCTCCCCTATTCCCGCCCTCCCCTATTCCCGCCCTCCCCTATTCCCGCCCTCCCCTATTCCCGCCCTCCCCTATTCCCGCCCTCCCCTATTCCCGCCCTCCCCTATTCCCGCCCTCCCCTATTCCCGCCCTCCCCTATTCCCGCCCTCCCCTATTCCCGCCCTCCCCTATTCCCGCCCTCCCCTATTCCCGCCCTCCCCTATTCCCGCCCTCCCCTATTCCCGCCCTCCCCTATTCCCGCCCTCCCCTATTCCCGCCCTCCCCTATTCCCGCCCTCCCCTATTCCCGCCCTCCCCTATTCCCGCCCTCCCCTATTCCCGCCCTCCCCTATTCCCGCCCTCCCCTATTCCCGCCCTCCCCTATTCCCGCCCTCCCCTATTCCCGCCCTCCCCTATTCCCGCCCTCCCCTATTCCCGCCCTCCCCTATTCCCGCCCTCCCCTATTCCCGCCCTCCCCTATTCCCGCCCTCCCCTATTCCCGCCCTCCCCTATTCCCGCCCTCCCCTATTCCCGCCCTCCCCTATTCCCGCCCTCCCCTATTCCCGCCCTCCCCTATTCCCGCCCTCCCCTATTCCCGCCCTCCCCTATTCCCGCCCTCCCCTATTCCCGCCCTCCCCTATTCCCGCCCTCCCCTATTCCCGCCCTCCCCTATTCCCGCCCTCCCCTATTCCCGCCCTCCCCTATTCCCGCCCTCCCCTATTCCCGCCCTCCCCTATTCCCGCCCTCCCCTATTCCCGCCCTCCCCTATTCCCGCCCTCCCCTATTCCCGCCCTCCCCTATTCCCGCCCTCCCCTATTCCCGCCCTCCCCTATTCCCGCCCTCCCCTATTCCCGCCCTCCCCTATTCCCGCCCTCCCCTATTCCCGCCCTCCCCTATTCCCGCCCTCCCCTATTCCCGCCCTCCCCTATTCCCGCCCTCCCCTATTCCCGCCCTCCCCTATTCCCGCCCTCCCCTATTCCCGCCCTCCCCTATTCCCGCCCTCCCCTATTCCCGCCCTCCCCTATTCCCGCCCTCCCCTATTCCCGCCCTCCCCTATTCCCGCCCTCCCCTATTCCCGCCCTCCCCTATTCCCGCCCTCCCCTATTCCCGCCCTCCCCTATTCCCGCCCTCCCCTATTCCCGCCCTCCCCTATTCCCGCCCTCCCCTATTCCCGCCCTCCCCTATTCCCGCCCTCCCCTATTCCCGCCCTCCCCTATTCCCGCCCTCCCCTATTCCCGCCCTCCCCTATTCCCGCCCTCCCCTATTCCCGCCCTCCCCTATTCCCGCCCTCCCCTATTCCCGCCCTCCCCTATTCCCGCCCTCCCCTATTCCCGCCCTCCCCTATTCCCGCCCTCCCCTATTCCCGCCCTCCCCTATTCCCGCCCTCCCCTATTCCCGCCCTCCCCTATTCCCGCCCTCCCCTATTCCCGCCCTCCCCTATTCCCGCCCTCCCCTATTCCCGCCCTCCCCTATTCCCGCCCTCCCCTATTCCCGCCCTCCCCTATTCCCGCCCTCCCCTATTCCCGCCCTCCCCTATTCCCGCCCTCCCCTATTCCCGCCCTCCCCTATTCCCGCCCTCCCCTATTCCCGCCCTCCCCTATTCCCGCCCTCCCCTATTCCCGCCCTCCCCTATTCCCGCCCTCCCCTATTCCCGCCCTCCCCTATTCCCGCCCTCCCCTATTCCCGCCCTCCCCTATTCCCGCCCTCCCCTATTCCCGCCCTCCCCTATTCCCGCCCTCCCCTATTCCCGCCCTCCCCTATTCCCGCCCTCCCCTATTCCCGCCCTCCCCTATTCCCGCCCTCCCCTATTCCCGCCCTCCCCTATTCCCGCCCTCCCCTATTCCCGCCCTCCCCTATTCCCGCCCTCCCCTATTCCCGCCCTCCCCTATTCCCGCCCTCCCCTATTCCCGCCCTCCCCTATCTCCCTCTCTGCTCGCCCTCTCCCTCTCTGCTCGCCCTCTCCCTCTCTGCTCGCCCTCTCCCTCCACTTGAAATTAACTTAGAGATACTAGTTTAGCAGTGTTCTTACTTTTAGGATGGAGTCCAGAAGTCTGAAGCTGACGTTGTCAGCTTGGAATTTCTTTTTATTGAAGCTGCTATCAGACTCTTGAATGTGCGTCTTAAATAATAAGCTTTAAAAGCCGATTCATGGGTTGAATGAAAGAAGTTGTTCGGAAGTAGAAATAGCACTTTGTTTTCCGAAAGCTCACCAATGCTGACAAGAGGGCTTGGCACAACCTCCAGGATGAGGAATGCCTTGAGATTCAGTTTTTTTTGCCTCCAATACTTTCCAAAAACATCTTTCAAAACATAATCAATAAAGTCAGAAAAAGTTTGCCCGGTCTTCCAACATTTTTTGCTTGACCTGAAGTAGACGGCTAGAGTAGACTTAAAGTACCCTTCAAGGCTTGTGAATTGGCAGTGTGGTATACCACCACAGGCTTAAGCTTTAAGTTTCTACTAGCATTGGCACCCAGCAGCACAGTCATACAACATGCCAGCTTAAAGCCTTGAGCGTGTGCTTCATTCTTAGAAATGTAAGTTATTGCTGGTATTCGCTTACAGTATAAAACTGTCTTATCCAAATTGAAGATTTGATCCAAGGCGTAGCCTTCTTCATCAATTTCTTTTTTTACTCTGGGAGGAAATGTCAACGTGTGTTTTTTAGTTGCACAGGCAAATTCACCAATTAACTTTGTTATGGAATGCATAGCATTCTTAAAACCAGCAAATCACTTACTGCTCGCACACCTGCAGGATCTTGAGCATTTTTCTTCACATCTTTATAAATGGATAAGGCTTTCTGTTGTTTGGTGAGAAAGGTTGTCGTAGAATGCATTTTTGTTTGATCTTCTATCCCGATACTTAGAAGCATCTCCATCTCCTCAAGTTCCTTTGGCCATGATCTCTCCGATTTGCTGGCACTCAGCCTTGTTCCAGCAATACAACTTTATTAGTCTTTTCAGTGTTGCCTCTAATGGTGCATAAGGCGGACTCCCATATTCCTGTTAAGCGAGCTGTATCACATTTTCTCATGTTATGCTCGAAGTGCTTCATTTATTGAGCTTCTCTTCCATTGCATTGTTAGCGCTTGCTAACATTATTGTCCCTATGCCCCAACATTGTTTTCAAAAACGTTAATCTAGGAGTAGTGTGTCTATCACAGAAAGCCACTCTGTCAGCAGCAAACACCAGCACATGTGCAGAATGGCACGAAGACTGGTGCTGACATCAGCTCACGCACTGAAATAAATGGAGACTTCACCGTGGACAATGGCACATGAGCAGAACGAAACACGTGAAGCGATCACCCCTGAAATTGCACTAATCCAAACGAACTCCCGTTCCTTAATTCCTCAGTGATGTTATATACAAACCCCCTGTTGGAACGCACTGTATCAGAGAACTGCCTGTGCTACTTATGGTAAGATTGTGGAGTAGGGCTTCTAGCACGAGGCTTGTCTGCTCAGTTTTTCCATTGTTTATCTCTTGCTTTTTCATTTACTTATCTTTTGGTAAAGAGCTTGGTCACAGCGATGACATCAGCGGTGGTGAATGAGCCCAGCAGCGCAGACCTGGGATGGCAGCTTTTGCATCATTGAAACTGTCTTAGCAATGACTCATGGCTGCTGCAGTGGAGGCGGGTTTGGATCTGGTGGTATCAGCAGTGGCTGAATCGAAGTGCATTCATGGAAGTAGCAGAGTCAGGTTTGGGCTGGTCCAGTGATAACTCATAGTGGTGAGCATGTGGAGGGGTGCTGTTGGAAGATGGCACTGAAGAGTGGCGACTTCACTTCCAGCTGTATGATGATGATGTGCCTCGCCACCATGCCAAGGCCCATGATAGAGCATTTGACAAGAAGGACTGTAACATTGGACTCTTTCTTCGCATTTCATTTTTCTGCCCTTGTATTCTGCTTTGGTTTTAAGGTGACCCTGGAGGTTGGTGACACTAAACAACACTTCTCACTGTATTTTGTAACAAGATAAATGTGCCATTAAATCAGTTCAGTAGTTACACACCGTTCCTTTTTTTGACACATTTCTTGGAAGGTGGTGCAAGAATTATTTACTGAAATGTAACTTCTGCTTCACTGCTTTAATGAATGCAAGTTGTTTTACTTGCACAAACACAGGTTATTGGCTTTTTTTTAACAGGCTGGAAGTTTTTCCGATGTAGCCCAGAGTTGAGGGTTTTGATAATTCTTAGATTCCCTACAGTGTGGAAGCAGGCCCTTCAGCCCAACAAGTCCACACCAACCCTCCGAAGAGCAACCCACCCAGACCTGTTCCCTTACATTTACCCCTGCACCTAACACTTACGGGCAATTTAGCATGGTCAATTTATCACCTAACCTGCACATCTTTGGATTATGGGAGGAAACCGGAGCACACAGAGGAAACCCACACAGACAGGGGGAGAATGTGCGAACTCCACACAGACAGCTGCCCGAGGCGGGAATTGAACCTGGGTTCCTGGCGCTGTGAGGCAGCACTGCTAACCACTGAGCCACTGTGCCGCCCCCAAATGTTAGTTGGTGTTGCACGACGCAGTGTTGCCTCCTGACAATTTTGAAAAAGGAATAAGTTATCGTTAAGCAGCCAGCTGGATTCAGTTGAGCCATATGACCAAGCATCCTGAGAGAAGTAGCTCACCATTGAGACCTCAATTCATAATGCAGGGTAGTCAGCTGTTCATTTCTGAAGTTAAATGGTCATTAACACATCTTTTTGCAGGTTAGTTATAAATTGCTGACTTATATTGGACTTTTTAAATTTTAGTTGTAAAATTTTATAGATTATAAAACACTAGTTAACATTTCAGAACTGTCAGCAGTCTCATGACTGTTGATTATCTGACTGTTGACTTCTGAGAAGTTAATTCTAAACACATGATTATAGTAACTATCCTTGCTGTGTTATTTACCATTTTCTTAGAATAATCATTATCTGTCTTAAAATTAATTAATGGAATGTCAGCATTTCTGGCTAGGCCAGCATTTACTGCCCATACCTAATTGCCCTGCAGCCAGTTGAGAGTCAACGACATTGCTGTGGGTTTGGAGTCAGATGCAAATCAGATCAGGTAAGGATAGCAATTTCCTTCTCTATAGGACAATAGTGAACTAGATGGGTTTTTCGGACATTCCTCAGAGGATGCATAGTCATTGTTAAGATTCTTAATTCCAGATATTTATTGAAATGAAATGCCACCATTTGCTATAGTGGGATTTGAACTGGCTTCCCCAGAACGTTACCAGGATATCTGGATTAACACTTCAGCAATAACACTGCTAGGCTGTTGCCTCCCCATATATGTATCAAGGTGGAAATATGTATTGGGTTCATGACTAGGGATATTTAATAACCTTGCCTGCCTTTGAGTCAACTGTCTATTATTTCCTAAACATTATATTCCCACATGGCTATCTGTACTTGTTGCTCCCTTAATCTTATTTACGGTGTTCTCTGCATTCACATATATAGTGCAGTGAAAATTAAGGTAACTGTATTCTTCCTTATTCTGCTCCCACCTAATACCTTAACTGTTTCTTTTGCTAGCATTACTATCTCTTCCAACTCTGTTCACCTCCTGAATTCTAAGTTGGTCGAAATCCTCTCCAACCCCAGTAGCAAAAGAAATTATGAGAACATTGGTCCCAATACTGTTCTAAATAAAATCTGTCTGGCCAATGTATAACTGGGCCCACAATGCCTGCAATTTAAAGCCTTTCCTCATGCCCAATCATGTATTATAGAATAGACTCCTCAGTTTGCAGTATTGTTCTTGGTAGTCCATCTCAAGAGGAATGTATTGAATTTTATTGACTAAATTGATTAAATGGTCATATTTATAAACAGACTTTCAGCTTAGACATTATGAGACCTCACCCCCTCATATTGAATGGGGGAGAAGGCTCGAGGGGTTATATGACTTCCTTTCTTATTTTTGGATTATTGAGGAAATTGCTTATGATAATCACTTTGTGGTATTATTTAATTAAAGTCATCTTTATTATCTAAAATCTACTGTTGGGGTTCTTGTGTGTGGGGTTGTGTTGGGGTTTTTGTTTGTGGCTTTGTCGGAATTGTGATAGGATTCTTGTTGTTTGAAATGCATATTGCAGTCTTGAGCTATGAATAGTGTTATGGACCAGACCAACCCTGCTCAAAACACATCAAGGAGCTAGCCTAAGTCCTAACATTTATCATATTAAAGGGAAGTGTCAGACACTTCATTCCAGAGGTGATTCGATTGGACAAATACGAGGCTTTAAGTAAAATTCACTTACACCACAGTTAAAATACTAAGAATAATGAATTGGATTAACTTCAACACCATCAAAATACTTAACAAAATAATATATTACTTAACTATTTACCAACTTGGAAGAAACAAGTGACAGAAATCAGTTTTGCTGAATCTGTTTTTGCCAAGGTGTGTTAAGGGGATGACGCTTATTGCAACAGTTGATAAGTAGGGCTGAAGATCAGAGTCAAGACTGTGGTGCTGGAAAAGCACAGCAGGTCAGGCAGCATCCAAGGAGCAGGAGAATCAATGTTCCGGCCATAAGCCCTGCACCAGGAAACCAATGTAAGGCTAATGCCTGAAACATCAATTCTCCTGCTCCTTGGATGCTGCCTGACCTGTTATGCTTTTCTGGTACCACAGTCTTGACTCTGATCTTCAGCCCTACTTATCAACTGTTGCAATAAGCGTCATCCCCTTAACACACCTTGGCAAAGACAAGATTCAGCAAAACTGATTTCTGTCACTTGTTGTTTCTTCCAGCCTAGACAAGGATAGGCTGGAAAAGCATTGCAAGCCAAACAGCATCAGGAGGTGGGGAGGTCAGTGTTTCAGGTATAACCCTTCTTCAGTAAGGGAGGTGGGGTTAAGGGAGCTGCAGATAGAGAAGAGGGGCAAAGGGTTATGGGTGGGGAGAGGGGCGGAGTAGTGAGGTGGTGGTAGGTCCTTGTAGGTGGTAGGTATGACCTAGTGGTTTGATGGGAGGAATGAGAATCCAGTTGGTAGCTGGAAGGAGGGGTTGGTCAGGGGGATGGGAGGGAGGAAGGTAATTGAGGCATGGGTAGGAAGGTTATTTGAAATTGGAGTACTCAATGTTGAATCTTCTGGGCTGTAGGGCTGCCAAGGTGGGAGACGTGGTGTTGTTCCTCCAATTTGCAGTCTGATTCCCTGTGGGAATGGAGGAGACCAAGGATGGACATGTTGGAAAGGGAGTGGGAAGGGAATTTGAAATGGGTGGTGACGGGAGGTCAGGCTAGTCCTTATGGGCCCAACTGAGATGCTTTTGGTTTACATTTGGTCTCACTGTACAGAAGACCACATCGGGAGCACCGAACACAGTAATGTAAGTTGAAGGAGAGGTGAGTAAACCTCTGTCTCACCTGGAGGTGAGGGAACTGGTGTGCGGGCAGGTTTTGCATCTTTTATGGTTGCAGGGTAAGGTACTGGGGGTGGTGGGGTTGGGTTGGTGTTGTTTTGGAGAGTAGTGCAAACCAAGGAATTCTGAAGAGAATGGTCCTTGTAGAAGGCAGAGAGGAGTGGGTAGAGGAAGATGTTCTTGGTGATGGGGTCTCGTTGGAGTTGGCAGAAGTGTTTGAAGATGATACGTTGGATATATAGACTGGTGGGGTGAAACGTGAGGACAAAGGGGAACCTTGTCATTATTGTGTTTGGATGGGATGAGGTTTAGAACAGTCAAGCGGGGAATGGAGGTGGTGAGATGAAGGGCTGCCTGGATGACTGGGGGAAAGGCACATTGTTTAAAATAGTAGACATGTGGGATGCTTGGAAGTGGAACGTCTCCTCATCAGAGCAGATGCAATGGAAGCGGAGGAGTGTGGAAAACTGGAGTTTTTGCAGGATACGGGGTGTGAGGAAGTGTAGTCCAAGTAGTTATGGGAGTCTGTGGTTTCGTAGTAAATGTCAATCCGTAAACCTGTCACCAGAGATGGAAACAAGGAGGTCAAGGAAGGGAGAGAGATGTCCAAGGTAGACCAAGTGAATTTAAGAGCAGGGTGGAAATTGTTGGCAAAGTGGATGAACTACTCCAGTTCAGCCTTGGTGCCGGATGCAGCACCAATGCAGTCGTCGATGAGATGGCGGAAGAGTTGGGGAAAGTACCTGGAAGAATGCATCCAGCAGCTGAGAGAAAACTCGAGCTTTTGCAGCAGCAGTGAAAGAGCTGTTTGTAGCGACTTCAACTTCAATAACCCGGATCTGTGTGAACCTGACTCCATCCACTCATGCTTCTTTTGTCTAATTTTAAAAAACCTACAAAGCCATTTACTCTGCTTTCCCTGGAACCGATACCTCTTCACAAAGTTGACCACACCCTTTTTCAGAATATTCAGGAGAGAACAAATCCCTCTTAAAGGCACATATCATCACAGTAGTGATAGTAGAGGTTTCAACTTGCTTACAATTACATAGCTCACCAGGAATGTCTCCTGCTGTTGCTCCCTGCCTGGTGCTTATTAGAATGATATGCAGGTTAACTTTCAGGTAAAATTATGAAAACATATTCCTTCAAGTCCTGACTAAGAGGCAACAACACTATCTATCGTGCCGTAAGACCTCCACTTTTGGCATCTCTTTATTTAAGAGCATTCTACTTCAAATGCTGTAGCATGTTGGAAATACCTGCCAATGCAGTAGGAAACCAATTTACCTGACATTTTTAAATGTTGATTGAGCTGAGTGAATGGCATGTAGAATATCCAGGTTTATGTTGTTCTGATGATGTTGTTAGGGGCTTCTCGGAACTACAAATTGAGAGAGATCATTTGTCATGTGAGAAATGTGGTTCTTGTTCGCATCCTCTAGCCTTCTCCCCCATTCAATATGAGGGGGTGAGGTCTCACAATGTCTAAGCTGAAAGTCTGTTTATAAAAATGACCTTTGAGGAGAAAGTGAGGGCTGCAGATGCTGGAGATCAGAGCTGAAAATGTGTTGCTGGAAAAGCACAGCAGGTCAGGCAGCATCCAAGGAACAGGAGAATCGAAGTTTCGGGCATAAGCCCTTCTTCAGGAAGTCATTCCTGCTGTGCTTTTCCAGCAACACATTTTCAGCTTATAAATATGACCATTTAATCAATTTATCTGGCAATGAGAGGTGCACTCTGAGGTGTTAACAGGCAAGATGTAGCTTGCCAGTGAAGAGTTTAAATAGTCTGCACTTAAACGCTTATTTACTCCAAAACAGAGAGACCAATTTTTCTTTTGGTGAGTAAGCAGGTAAATGTTTGATTTTCTGGTTAAGCAGGACTACCAAGCAGGGGCCACTAATGTCTTTTGTAGGGGAAAAGGGGCCAACGTTTTCAGTGGTTTGGGGGAGAGGTTTGCCCTGATGCAGGAACCCTAACTAGCATGAAGGTCAGCATGTTCACCACCCTTACATTGATTTCAATACCAACTCAACCGAAAATGTATAACTACTATAGAGCTTGTGGAACAGCAGGACTGCAATTCAGAATTTTTGTCTTTAATGGTGCATGACCCTGCTAAGTTTAAAAGGGTCTAGCTGAACTAAGTTGTGCAACCACTTACTATTTTGGGTTGGATTCGGGGGAAAGAATATACACAAAACCATCTCATGGATTTGCAGCTGGCAATGACTTAACTATGTTAAAGTTTGGATAATTTTTCCAACAATATACTTTATTCATCAAAACTTGTTTTATAAAATGATTTGACTCTTAGAGTTTGCACTAATATTCAACTTGTCCCTTCCAGAATGTTCCACTTAATATGTTTGTAACAGATTTAATATTTACAAAATTCCTGACCTCAAATGTATAGGTATATAGCTCAAGGATGGAAAAAATTAAAGTTAGGAATTACTTAGTGCAAAATATGTTACAATATCTTCTATATACCATGCTACATTCTGAGACACTTCAAAATTACTACTGTTCTTTTTTGAAATGGACAGATTTTTGGATGTCACACAATCTGCAGTTCTGCAGTTTTCCAGTTCTACACTTTATAACCTTCTGGACTTAATATTGAGTTCAACACGGTCAAATTGTAAACCACCTCCCATTCCTTTCCCTTAAGCTCTGCTTGTTATGTTCTGTGTCACCATGTCCTCTCTCCCCTCCCTCTCCTCCAGTGAGACTCTGTTCTTTCAAGTCTGACAGTTAGACATGCCCTTGTTCTGCCATTCTCACATTCCGATCACTTAATCTAAACTACCAACATCCTGTCGTCACCACCCCCAGTTATAGCATAAATACTGCCTCTCTATACTTCAGCTTGATAAAGATTCACCTAGACTCAAAACATGAGCTTGCTCTCTCTCCATGGAAGCTACCTGACCCGCTGTCATCTCCACCATTTCTTGTCTTGAGGACAGTTTCTAGCTTCTGGTTGTACAGTGACTTGTATGGACTAAAGGGGGAAAGAAAGGGAGCTTCGGGAATTGATTTTGATGTTCTAAGCTTGTAATGCTCGCTCATTGCATCGACGAAAGAGCTTTACTCCACAAATAACTAGTAAACACGAGCATTGTATTTGCTAAGATTCCAAATGAGTTCCATCTCTATTCCATCCCATATTATTTTAAGTGTAGAAGTTTCAGAATAAATTAACTCAATTAAAAACTAGATATAAGTTCTAATTCTCTTTGTAAACTTGTTTATGGGATGTCGGCATCTCTGGTTTGGCCAGTATTCGTTGTCCTTTCAAATTGTCTTTGCCAAAATGAGTAGTTGTTTGAGACTGCATTAGTCATCAGTGTAGATTTCTGCAATTTGCCATAATCAAAATGTACTGCATGGATCCTTGATAAGAGCTGAGACTTTCAAGTGTTTCACTATTCAAAAATACTTAAATAATCATTTCATAAGTCCATAATTTTAGCTACTGTCTGAATTGTTAACTGTCAAGCCTACAATCTTTTCTTGTTCGCTGCCTTCACCGCGCCCCCTTGCCTTATACATTTATTCTTTCTTTAACGTCCCCTTCTAGATTTTGTATTCCTGTTTTTTTTTCTCCTTGCTCTTCACTATTATTTTAATTTTAGTGGAATTGTTTTCTTCCTGTCTCTGTATTCAGGTAGTATCAGTGACTGAATACCATCGCAGGATCGATGCTCTTAATGCTGAAGAACTGTGCAAGCTTTGCAGACGTCTCAAGGTGCTCCATCCGTAGTTAAACGCAGCATATATTTGCCCAAAGAGCTAGAGCAGATGTGGTTGTTTGCATCCCAGATTTTTCTCAGTGGCAAATATGCTTCCATTGTGTTTGTCTCAACACCAGCACTATCAAAACTTTGCAGAAAATTCCTTTTATTCACTTGTGGTGCAGTGATATGCAATAGTTCGTTAAAACATAACACATTGCATGAAGGGGAGTTAATTATGGCATGGGGGAGGTTTTATGAATTTTCTGCCCTCCATATCTCACAGTACAGTCCTCAAACTACGCTTGTTATCACATGATGTGATGGTGAGCAGTTTCTCTAAATTGGTTTATTGCAGGATTTGATGTGGAGGAAAATTCTGCTGAGAATGCAGAAGGTGAACAAAGTCTGTGATGATTGTGCCTCATCTTTAATGTAGTACATTTGGAATAAATTCTCTCCAATTGTTTGCATTCTTCTCAGCTTTGACTTTCACCTGTTATGCTGTACTTGAATCAATGTGCATTCTAACTTGCTTGTGGCAGTAATGCTCTTGCACAGTATACTGATAAGACAATAATGATATTAAACTTACAAAGCGAAATTCTATTCATGTTTTAATTTAAAGCTGTTGTGTACAGAGGGATAATAACGAGGTTAAATGATCATCATTTACAGCTAAACAGTTATTTTGGTCATCTATCTTAATACACTGCAGTGAGGTAATGTGAAGATTTCTTAGGTTAGCGTTTTGACCATCATTTTAAAAATACCTGACCTGGAATGGCACTGTTCGATTAAGGTCTGCTATTGATGTCTTATTAAATTTGCCTTGAAAAATTCCAGATACTTTATTTAGTCAAAATGTCCACATTATTTGCTTTTGAATAAGCAAAAAAAAAGAACGAGACTGAGTTTGTGTTTATTCTGAAAAGGTGGTGCTATAATTGAGAAGTGAAGCCAGAAACTTTGAGATTGTCCATTCACTCTAATTTGAAGATGTCGGTTATGTAAGGTGATAGACCTTTCTTAGGTTCTTTTCCTGAGATTTCACATATAAGATGCAATTAGCACACATCAACTTCTGCGAACAGTTAAAGTTTATTGAAGCTTGTACAAACTAGGTGAGTCCTTTGAACCCCTTGCCGCCCCCCGCAGGCATGCGAGGTCAAGTCAAAGTGAAGCCCTGAACAAAGAAAACACATTCCCTTGACACAGGTCAGTTGGTCACGCTCATAGATGTTCAGGCCACTCCCCCCAGTCACATTACCCCAGGTCTAATGGTAGAATTAGATCACCCTCTGAGATGATGCAAATGCCCTAATCCTGGGGAATCGTTATGCAGATGGTTTCCTGACTCAGTGATTCCCCAAGACAGTGTAGGTGTGATCTACCTAGCTTCAGGGGATGGCTTATGAAAGCATTTCTGAATGGAAGTGATTGAATGATAGTTTAATTTGACAATGGGAGAGTAGTAGCAAATGACTGCCTAAATGGAGTGGCAGACGTTTGCATTCTTGCATGAATGTCATGCCCACCCACTTCCAGAATGTTCAGTCAGTGCTTTTAACTCTTTATTACATTAATGTCCAGAGCAATATTCCAATTTAATCTTTTAACATTACACTTTTACATAGTTTCAGTTCAAGGTACTGAACTAAGGTACCTTCCACCTAAGGCTGGAAGAGTTGTGGTTATTAATGTTATCCCTGCTTTTAGATAACAACACGAGAGGAAACCAGTATGAAGCAAAATACAACTATAAAACTAGACCTGGAGTCTGAAACGTTTCGGCCAAACCTAAGTGAAAAAAGTGCCCTACTGCAAACGGATCAGATTGAAAAGGTAATTGTTTCTCAGACAATAAATTTGAAGCATTGAAAAGTACTGAGGCATTTTATCACCTTAAAATGTGTCGATGTGAGTTGTTATTGAAATTACTCCACTTAATTTGGGAATGAAAACCTCAAAAGGAATGGAATAGTCTATAAGGGACTGAGTAGAATTAGTGGCAGGAATTTAGACCGGATCTCGCAAGATGGTGGAGATTCCACAACTCCCCACCTATCTTCAAGCAGGTCTGGTCCAGGAAGGCTTGTGGTTGCTCTCTTGCAGAAGTGTTTCAGTATTGTGTATTAGCACCTACAAATGGTTTACATCATTTCCATTTTTCTAAAGCACTGAACAAATAGTTTTGTCCAACTGTCAGTCTTAATCAGAAATGATGTATTCATTACCAGATTCCATAGAGTCAGATCAACGGCACAGCAAAAGGCTATTCGACCAGTCTATCTGCAACGGTCCAAATCACGACTTAACTATTCTAATCCCATTTTCCTCGACTTGGCCCATAATCTTGAAAAACTTGGCATTGCATATACACATCTAAATAGATCTTAAATGTTATGAGGGCTTCTGTCTCTATCATCTTTGCAGACAGTGAGTTCCAGACTCCCACCACCCTCTGGGTGAAAAGGCTTTCCTCACATCTTCTCTAAACCTTCTCCCCATAGCTTCATGTTTGGATATTTAAGGTATGTAAGTGAAATTGTTAACAGCATGACTGACAGGTGTCATTGCTGGTAAAGGTTGGGCAAATTGTCTGTAATATTATTGTGCATCCATGCACAAAGGATGCAATCTTGAATTACTATTTCATGAGTTTGTGAAGCATTTAAAAAGTACAAAAATGGAAGTTAGACTTGGATAAACCAAAAACAATGAATGAAAGATGGTTTATTTAGGATACAAAAAAGTAACCATGTAGTTTAAGACAAATAACAATGTTGATGCAATGAATTGCATCAGTTTAACAGTTTTAAAAAAGAAGTTAGTAACATGGAGCAATGGACAAAGCAGCTTAGCAGTGAAACAAGTGTGCTTACAGTTAAAGAACTGTTGACCATAAAGTGAAGGTGGAGGAAAGTTTTGGTTTATTTGTATAATTGTGCGCTGAACTTTCACAGCTGACCAACTGTGAAATTACAGACATCTGTGGAGATAGTCAAAGAAAACTAAACAATGCAGTGGAGTTTCACAGCTGACCTTCAGAGACCTCCTTATTGGAACTACATATATAGCAGCTGTGAGTGATCATTGATTTCAGAGCCTGATCAACTAAGTATGTGATTTTAAGACTTAAAACTTATAAAACTTCACTTTTTATAGGTTCCCAAAAAAAATTAATAGGGTGAGTTTTTTAATGTCTTACTGAGATCTCTTTTGATTAAAGTTTTTATATAAAAGATAGATATTAAGTTATCCCAGAGCAGTGTTTTTGAACAGTGAAACAGTTTTTGTGAAAGTGTGATTTTGTTTTGGTATATTCCGGGTGTGTAGATTGTTTGTGATGGCTTTTAGAAGAGTGATGGGTAGGGGAGATTAGGGAGAATTACAATGTTCCTGGAGATTGTCTGCAGGAAGTGTGTTTGGATGGAGTCCTATCTGATCGCAAGAATTGGTTGGAGCAGCAGTTACAGTCAATGAGAAATTCATAAGAGCCAGGGGATGTGATAGATAGCAGAAGATAGAAAAGCCACACATGTAATAACCTAGGCTGGTTACCGTGAGGAAAGGTAGGGGAGATAGGTAGTTCAGGAGTCCCTTGTGGCTATCTCCGTCTTAAACAAGTATGCTGTTTTAGGTAATGTCCGTTTCTGCAAAGACCATTTCTTCCATGACGACCTGGTCAGGTCCACCCTCCCATCCTGGCATCTTCCCCTGCCACCGCAGGAATTGCAAAACCTGTGCCCACACCTCCCCCTTCACCACCATCCAAGGCCCCAAAGGAGCCTTCCGCATCCATCAGCGTTTCACCTGCACATCCACCAATGTCATTTATTGTATCCATTGCTCCCAATGCGGTCTCCTTTACATTGGGGAGACTGGACGCCTTCACGCAGAGCACTTTAGGGAACATCTCCGGGACACCAGCACCAATCAACCCCACCGTCCCGTGACCCAACATTTCAACTGCCCCACCCACTCTGCCAAGGACATGCACGTCCTGGGCCGCCTCCCCCCGCCACTCCCTCACCACCCGACACTTGGAGGAAGATCGCCTCATCTTCCGCCTGGGGACTCTTAAACCCCAGGGCATAAATGTGGACTTCACCAATTTTCTCAATTTTCCCTTTCCCCCACCTTACCCCAGTTCCAACCTTCCAGCTCAGCATCATCCTCATGACCTGTCCTACCTGCCAATCTCCCTTTCCACCTATCCACTCCACCCTCCTCTCTGACCTATTACCTTTATCCCTACCTCCATCCACCTATTATAGATGAAGGGCTTTTGCCCGAAACGTCGATTTTCCTGATCCTCAGATGCTGCAAGACCTCGTGCTCTTCCAGCACCACTCTAATCTTGACTCTGATTTCCAGCGTCTGCAGTCCTCACTTTTGCCCTCGGGAGAACGTCCAGTGAAGTTATGTTGGTGAAACTGAGAGAAAGGGAAAGGATGATCACCTTAATGGAATTGTATTGTAGGACCTTCAGTAGTCAGCAGGAAATTGAGAAGCTTAAAGAGAACAGAACAGTACAGCAGAGGAACAGGTCCTTCAGCCCACAATGTTGCGCTGAATGTGACACCAAATTAAACTAATCAAGTTTAAATTGGCCAAATTAAACACATGGGGACTAGTGGTCATAATACTATTAGTTTTTAAATAGTTATGGAAAAGGATAAAGTCTTCCATAAAAGTTAGTTTTCAATTGGAGTGAGGTAAATTTTAAGGGTATGAAACAAAATTTTCAAAAGTTGATTGGAGTAGACTGTTCGCAGGTAAAGTGATGACTGACAAGTAGGAGGTCTTCCAAAGTGGGATAACATGTATCTCCATCCACCTATTATACTCTTGGCTACCTTCTCCCCAGCCTCAGCAGTCCACTTATGTTCTTGTATTCTACCCTTGAAATTAAACCTGCGTTAACATTGAAATTCTAATTCAGAACTCTCGAGTCCCTTTGTGTTTCAGCTTTCTGAAGCCTTTTCCCATTTAGAAAATATCTGCACTTGTATTCTTCCAATGGAGCGACAGTTAGAGGCAGTGAGGAATTTACAAGAGCAAGGGGATGTGATGGATGGCAGTTGTAGGAAGGGAGCTGAAAAATTTGTTGCTGGAAAAGCGCAGCAGGTCAGGCAGCATCCAAGGAGCAGGAGAATCGACGTTTCGGGCATAAGCCCTTTTTCAGGAATGGGGAAGGTGTGCCAAGCGGGCTAAGATAAAAGGTAGGGAGGAGGGACTTGGGGGAGGGGCATTGGGAATGCGATAGGTGGAAGGAGGTTCAGGTGAGGGTGATAGGCCGGAGAGGGGGGTGGGAGCGGAGAGGTCAGGAAGAAGATTGCAGGTCAAGAAGGCGGTGCTGAGTCAGAGGGTTGGACCTGAGATAAGGTGGGGGGAGGAGAAATGAGGAAGCTGGAGAAATCTGCATCAATCCCTTGTGGTTGGAGGGTTCCTAGGCTGAAGATGAGGCGCTCTTCCTCCAGGCGTCATGTTGCCATGGTCTGGCGATGGAGGAGGCCAAGGTCCTGCATGTCCTTGGCGGAGTGGGAGAGCGAGTTAAAGTGTTCAGCCACGGGGCGGTTGGGTTGGTTGGTGCGGGTGTCCCAGAGGTGTTCTCTGAAACATTCCGCAAGTAGGCGGCCTGTCTCCCCAGTGCCACTTCGGGTGCAGCGGATGCAGTAAATGATGTGTGTGGAGGTGCAGGTGAATTTCTGACGGATATGGAAGGATGGAGAAAGTGAGGTCTGCAGATGCTGGAGATCAAAGTTGAAAGTTTCTTGCTGGAACAGCACAGCAGGTCAGGCAGCATCCAGGGAACAGGAGATTCGACGTTTCGGGCACAGGCCCTTCTTCAGGATATGGAAGGATCCCTTGGGGCCTTGGAGGGAAGTGAGGTGGGAGGTGTGGCCGCAAGTTTTGCATTTCTTGCGGTTGCAGGGGAAGGTGCCAGGAGTGGAGGTTGGGTTGGTGGGGGGTGTGGACCTGACGGAGTCGCGGAGGGAGTGGTCTTTCCGGAATGTTGATAGGAGAGGGGAGGGAAATATAGTTGTAGGAAGGGAGAAGAGCTGCAGGTAAAGTCACATAGATGTGGTAACTCCAGGAAAGGCAGGCGGGTAGTGCAGAAGTTTCCTGTGGCTATCCCCATTTCAAACAAGTATGCTGCTTTGGAAAATGAAGGGGGTGATGGATTCTGAGGGGAATGCAGTACGAATAACCAAGTTTCTGGTATCAGGACAGGCTCTAATGTAATGATGGGTACGTCAGGTTCCAAGCAATCAATTGTGATTGGGGATTCTCTAGTTAGAAATACAGACAGTTGATTCTGTGGCCAGCAGTGGAAAAATCAGAATGAACAAAGAACAAAGAAAACTTGCAGCCCAGAAACAGGTCCTTCAGCCCTGCAAGCCTAAGCCGATCAAAATCCACTGTATAAACCTATCGCCCAATTCCTAACTATCTGTATCCCTCTGCTCCCCACCTACTCATGCATCTGTCCAGATACACCTTAAATGAATCTACCATGCCTGCCACTACTACCTGTGCTGGCAAAGCATTCCAGGCACCTACCAAACTGTGTAAAGTACTTTCCATATGTATCCCCCTTAAACTTCTCTCCTCTCACCTTGAACGCGTGACCTCTCGTTATTGAATCCCTCATCCTGGGAAAAAACTTATCTCTATCCACCCTGTCTATACCCTTCATGATTTTGTAGACCTCAATCAAGTCCCACCTCAATCTCCTTTTTTTCTAATAAAAACAATCCTAACCTACCCAACCCCTCTTCATAGCTGGCACCTTCTATACCAGGCAACATCCTCTGCACCCTCTCCAAAGTGCCCATGTCCTTTTGGTAATGTGATGACCAGAACTGTACACAATAATCAAAATGCGGCCGAGCCAAAGTCTTGAACAATCTTAACACGACCTGCCAGCTTTTATACTCAATACCCTGTCCGAAGAAGGCAAGCATACCAAATGCCTTCTGGATCACCCTGACCACCTGTGCAGCCACCTTCAGGGTACGATGGACCTGAATTCTCAGATTTCTCTGCTCATCAACTTTTCCCAAGGCTCTTCCATTTACAGTATAATTGGCGCTAGAATTAGACTTCCCAAAATGCATCACCTCACATTTGCCTTGATTGAACTCCCTCAGCCACTTCTCTGCTCAACTCTCCAGTCTACCTGTATTCTCCTGTATTCTTTGACAGTCTCCTACACTTTCTGCTAGTCCACCAATCTTTGTTATCTGCAAACTCACTAATCAGACCAACAATGCCCTCTTCCAAATCATTTATGTATAATACAAGCAACAGTGGCCCCAGCACTAATCTCTCTGGAACACCACTGGTCACCTTTCTCCATTTTGAGAAACTCCCTTCAGCTGCTACTCTGTCTTCTGTTGCTCAACCAGTTCTTTATCCAGCTCGCTGCACACCATGTGACTTCACTTTCTCCGTTAGTGTACCATGGGGTACCTTAGCAAACGCCTTACTAAAGTCCATGTGTATGGCATCTACAGCCCTTCATTCATCTTCTGAGAAATAAGAAGGGTGCAGTTACAAATAGATAAACAGATTATGGAAAGATGTAGAGGCAACAGGGTGGTGGGGATGGAAATTTTTAATTTTCCCAGCATTGACTGGGATACACTTAATGTCAGAATGCTGTGTTGCCTCCCTGGTGCCAGGATCAAGTATATCTCGGAGAGGGTGCAGAATGTCCTCAAACGGGTGAGGGACCAGCAGGAGGTCATTGTGCACATTTGAACCAATAACATAGGCAGGGAAAAGGATGAGATTCTGTAGGGAGAATATAGAAAGCTAGGCAGGAATTTAAAAAGGAGGTCCTCAAGAGGAGTAATATCTGGATTACTCCCAGTGCTACAACCTAATGAGGGTTGTGAGGAGCTGGTGTATGGGAGAAGGATTCACATTTTTGGATCATTGAAATCTCTTCTGGGATAGAAGTGATCTGCACAAGAAGGATGGATTGCACCTGAATTGGAAGGGTCTAATATACTGGCAGGGTGATTTGCTGAAGCTTTCGGGAGGATTTAAACAAGGCGGGGTGGGACCCATGGAGGTCATGAAGAAGGAAATTAATCTGAGACTTGTACAGTTGAGAAAAGGAACGAGTCAAACAGTAGGGCAGGCAGGGACAAAGCAGAGAACAAGGTAGAACTGATAAGTTAAACTACATTTATTTCAATCCAAGGGGCCTAACAGGGAAGGCAGATGAACTCAGGGCATGGTTAGCAATTACAGAAACGTGACTCAAGGATGGACAGGACTAGCAGTTTAATGTTCAAGGATGCAAATGGTATAGGAAGGATAGAAAGGGAGGCAAGAGAGGAGGGGGAGTGGTGTTTTTTGATTAGGGAGGATATTCCTGGAAGTACATCCAGGGAAGTTATTTGGGTAGAACTGAAAAATAAGGAAGGGCTGGTCACCTTATTGGGATTGTATTCTTGACCCCCTAATACTCAGCGGTAAACTGAGAAACAAATTAGTAAGGAAGTTTCAGTTATCTAAGAATAATAGAGTGGTTATGGTAGGAGATTTTAACTTGCCAAACCTTGAATGGGGCTGCTGTAGTGTTAAGGGTTTAGATGGAAAGGAATTTGTTGTGTGTGTATAAGAAAATATTCTGATTCAGTGTGTGGATGTACCTTCTAGAGAAGGTACAAAATGTGACCTACTCTTGGGAAATCAGGCAGGGCAGGGAACTGTAGACTGGTAGCCTGACATTGGTGGTGGGCAAGTTCTTGGAGGGAATCCTGAGGGACAGGATTTACATGTATTTAGGAAGGCAAGGACTGATTAGGTGTAATCAGCATGGGAAATCATGTCTTGCGAACTTGATTTGAGTTTTTTGAAGAAGTAACAAAGAGGATTGATGAAGGCAGAGCTGTGGATATTGTCTGTATGGACTTAAGTCAGGCATTTGACAACATTCCTCATGGGAGAGTGGTAGGCAAGGTTAGAACTCATGGAATACAGGGAGAATAGCTGTTGTTTTTCAGACTGGAGACCTGTGACTGCTGAAGTGCCACAAAGAATTAGTGCTGGGTCCACTACTTTTTGTCATTTATGTTAATGTCTTGGATGTGAACATAGGAGGTATAGTTAGTAAATTTACAGATGTCATGAAAATTGAAGGTGTAGTAGACAGCAAAGAAGGTTACCTCAGATTGGTCAGATGGGCCAGTGGGCTGAGTGGCAGCAGATGGAGTTTAATTTAGATGAATGCGAGGTGCTGCATTTTGGGAAAGCAAATCTTAGCAGGACTTATACCCATAATTTTGTGGTCCTGGGGCGTGTTGTTGAACAAAGAGACCTTGTTCATAGCACCTTGAAAGTAGAGTTGCAGGTAAATAGGATAGTGAAGAAGGCATTTGGTATGTTTTTCTTTATTGGTCAGAGTATTGAATATAGGAATTGGGAGGTCATGTTGTGGCTGTACAGGTCATTGATTCGACCATTTTTGGAATCTTGCTTGCAATTCTGGTCTTCCTATTGGAAGGATGTTGTGAAACTTGAAAGGGTTCAGAAAGGATTTCCAAGGATATTGCCAAGATTGGAGGATATGTGCTATAGGGGTGGCTGAACAGGCTGGGGCTGTTTTCCCTGGAATGTCGGCGGTTGAGGGGTGACCTTATAGCAGTTTATAAAATCATGAGGGGCATGGATAGGGTAAATAGACAAGGTCTTTTCCCTGGTGCGTGGGAGTCCAGAACTAGAGGGCATAGGTTTACAGTGAGAGGAGAAAGATATAAAAGCGATATAAGGGGTAACTTTTTCACGCAGAAGGCAGTGTCCAGAGGAAGTGGTGGAGGCTGGTACAATTGCAGCATTTAAAAGACATTTGGATGGGTATATGAATAGGAAGGGTTTGGAGAGATTTGGGCCACATGCTGGTAAATGGGACTAGATTAGGTTCGGATAAGATTGGACCAAAGGATCTGTTTCCATGCTGTACATCTCCATGACTCAAGTTCATAACCCCACACTTTCCCACATTGCATTCCATCTGCCATTTCTTTGCCAATTCTCCTCATCTGTCCAAGTCATTCTGCAGTCTCCCGACTTCCCCAGTGCTACGTGTCCCTTCACGTACCTTTCTGTCATCTGCAAACTTAGCAACAATGCCCTCAGTTGTGAACAGTTGGGGTCCCAACATTGGCCTCTGCAGTACTCCACTAGTCACCAACTGCAATCTGAAAATGATCTCTTTATCCCCACCCTCTGCCTCTGTCAGTCAGCCAATCATCTATCCATTGTCAGCACCCAAAGACCACGGATTCTAATATTAATTAACAGCCTCATGTAGGGCGGTTGCCTTCCGAAAAACCAATAAGATATCATCCACTCCTTTAACTAACTTGCTCAAAGAACAAAAGGGAAGTGCTGCACAGGAACAGGACCTTTGGTCGGCCCTCCACACCTGTGCTGATCATCGTGCCCTAACTAAACTAAAAAAAAACTTTTGCCCTTGTTCTGTCTGTATTCCTCTCTACCCTCCCTATTCATATAACCATCCCATTGCCTCTTAAATGTTGGCAACGTGCCTGCCTTCGTGTGAAAGTTTCCCCTTGCACATCTCCTCCCTTAAACTTTGCCCCTTTCACCTTGAACCTGTGCCCCCTTGTACTTGAAATTTCAACCATGGAGAAAAGCCTTGGACTATTCACCATATCTATGCCTCTCATAATTTTGTAGACCCCTATTAGGTCTTCTCTCAGCCGCTGCCTTTCCAGTAATTGTTATTCTAGCCTTTTTAACCTTTCTTCCTAGTCAATGCCTTCGAGATCAGACCTGGTGAACCTTCTCTGCACTAACTCCAAAGCTTCCACGTCCTCCTGGTAGTATGGTGACCAAAACTGTACACAAAACTCCAAAAGCAGCCCAATAAGCTGTAACATGGTTTACTAACTCCTGTACTCCATGCCCTGTGATGAAGGCAAGTATGCCATATGCCTCCTTAATCACCTTGGCCACCTGTGTTGCCACTTTTATGGAACTGTGGAGCTGCACAACCAGATCCATCTGTATATTATTGTTCGGAAGGGTTCTTCTGTTTTTAGTATAATTTACGTCGTATTGTATCATTTCACAGTCGTCTGGATTACCAGCAACTCTACCAATCTTCATGATCATCAATGAACTTAGTAATCAGACCACCCTTGTTTTCCTCCAGATCATTTATATATGCTCCAAGCAACAGAGGACCTAAGATTGATCCCTGTGGAACACCACAAATTCCTGGTCTCCATTCTGAAAAACATCCTTTCACCGCTACCCTCGGTCTTCTTTGACCAAGCCCGTTATTTTATCCATCTAGCCAGCCCATCCGGAATCCCATGTGATTTTAGTTTTTGTACCAATCTGCCATGTGGGACTTTATCAAATGCCTTACTAAAGTCCATATAAACTACATCCACAATCCACAACACCATGCTGCCTGTCACTTGCTAGTCCATTTCCTTTGAAACGTGCATGTAAATGTGCATATGAAATGGACATACCTCAGTATGTCCCTTTCCAAGAGCTTCTCCACCACAGACGTCAGGATTTCCGGGATTATCCCTGTTTCTTGAATAACGGAGTAGCAATGACTAATCTCCAGTCTTCTGGAACCTCACCTGTGGTCAAAAGAGGATCTGATGATACCTGTTAATGCCCCAACTACTACTGCTCTTGCCTCTTGTAATAACCTGGGGATCGATCCCATCTGGCCCTGGGGATTTGTCCACCTTAATGCAAATTAGGATACACAAAACTTCCCCACTCACGATATTAACATCCTCCAGGGTATTCACAGACCCATCCCTGACCTGAGTCGGAAGTCCATCTTCTTGGTGAATACCAAAACAAAGTGCTCATTAAGAATCTCTCCCACTTCCTGTGCCTCCATGTATAACCTCCCACCTTTGTCCTTTAGTGGGCCTACTCTTTCCCTTGTTAACCTCTTTCTTCTAATGTATGTATTCAATGACTTTGTTGGTTTGTAGCTGCCTATACCTATCGTAGTCTTCCTTTTGATTTCGTTTACGATTTCCCTTGTCATCCATGGTTCTTGAATCCAGCCGTTCCATTTTTTTCAGTTTTGCAGGACGTCTATGTCTTGCACTTTAATCAAATGGTCTTTAAAAGCCATACATCATTTTGCCAATAAATACGTTCTCCCAATCCACGTTCCCCAGTTCCAGTCTAATCCTGTCTGTGGTTAGCACTGTTGTCTCACAGTGCCAGGGACCCGGTTCGATTCCAGCCTCGAGTAACTGTCTGTGTGGAGTATGCACGTTTTCCCTGTGTCTGCATGGGTTTCCTCTGGGTGCTCCAGTTTCCTCCCACAATCCAAACAGGTGCAGGTTAGGTGAATTGGCCATGCTAAATTGTCCATAGTGTTCAAGGATGTTTAGTTAGGTGCATTATTCAGGGATAAATGTAGTGGTGTGGGGATTAAGTATGGGTAGGTTGCTCTTTGGAGGGTCAGTGTGGACTTGTTGGGCCAAAGGGCCTGTTTCCACACTGTAGGATTCTATGATAATTGGCCCTTGCCCAATTAAGCATCCTCACCTGAAGGCCACTCTTATCTTTGTCCATGACTAATTGGAATCTTATGGAATTATGGTCACTAAGGCCAAAATGCTCTCCTCTTGAAACATCGATCACCTGTTCTGTCTCATTCCCTAATATCAAGTCTGGTATGGCCTCCTCTCTGGTCTCAAAAAAATCCTCCTGGACACATCTCCAAGGGAGTCCCAATCAATAAGAGGAAAGTTGAAGTCACCCAACATATCCATCCTGCTATTTTCACATTTTTCCAGTATCTGACTACATGTGTGTTCCTCTCTCTCCTGTGGGCTGTTGAGGTCTATAGAAAACTCCCGACCTTGTGATTTCACTCTTGCTATTCCTGAGCTCCACACACACTGCCTCACCGCAAGATCCCTCTGATGTGTCCTCCCTCAACATTGCTGTGATGTGATCCTAATCAGCAATGCGACTTCCCCATCCCTTGTTGTTTCCCCACCTGTCCCACCTAGAGTAGCGATATCCTGGAATTATAAGTTGCCAGTCTTGTCCCTCCTTTTAATTATGTCTCCGTAATAGCAATAACATCAGAATTCCATGCAGTAATCCATGCTCTTAGTTCATCGGTCTTACCTGATATACTACTTGCATTGAAGTAAATCTAGACTACAGTCCCTCTGATCCTGTGACTTCTCTCTGCCTGTTCTTACTCTGCACTATGCATATTTCAGTCTCACTTTTGTCCCCAGCCCCTGCCCGTACTGCCATGTTCAAGTTCCCATCCCTCTCCCACACTAGTTTAAACCCACTCGAAGCATTCTAGCAAACCTCCTTCCCAGGATATTGATGCCCCTCCAATTCAGGTGCAACCTGTCCTTCTTGTACAGGTCTCGCCTTCCCCCAAAAACATCCCAATGATCTTTCTATGTGTACCCTCGTGCTACATCAACTTTGTAGCCACATGTTCACCTCTGTTCCTAGCCTTACTAGCCCATGGCATTTATAGTACTGCTGAGATTACCACTCTGGTAGTTCTGCGTTTTAGCTCCCCACCTCTTCCTCCTTCCTACCTATATAATTTGTGCCAAAGTGGGCAATGACTTCTTTTTCTTTTCTATCCTCTTTCAGGATGTCCTGCATCTGCTCAGAGACATCCAGGACCCTGGCAGCAGAGAGGCAACACAGCGAATCTTATTCATGGCCACAGAACTGCCTGTCTGTGCTCCTGACTATTGAGTCACCAATCACTATTGCTCGCTTGGATTTTGCCCCACCTTTCTCTACAGCAGAACTGGTTGTGGTGCCACAGGCCTGCTGTGGCTTGTACTGTCAAATCAAAGGTCATTCCTTGATCTGCTGTTCAGATATTTACACTCAATTCACGCTATTTGTACTTGTTTTGACACTCTTAATTACCTTACACAAATCCTTCTGCCTATAAATTCTGTGCCTGTGCACTTCCCTCCCCTTAGCTTGTGATTTTAAATAAACCTGTTGGACTATAACCTAGATTAGGTAACTTACAGGATGGAAACAGGCCCTACAGCCCAACAAGTCCACACCGACCCTCCGAAGAGCAATCCATCCAGACCCATTCCCCTACATTTACCCCTTCACCTAACACTACAGGCAATTTAGCATGGCCAATTCACCTAACCTGCACATTTTTGGACTGTGGGAGGAAACCGGAGCATCCGGAGGAAACCCATGGAGACATGGGGAGAATGTGCAAACTCCACACAGACAGTTGTCTGAGGTGGGAATTGAACCCGGGTCTCTGGCGTTGTGAAGCAGCAGTGCTAGCCCATAACCTGGTGTCGTTTGACTTCTGACTTGACTTATTACTTTCTCAAAGAATTCTGACAGATTTGTACAGGCATTACTTTACCATGCACTTCCAAGTGTTCTGAAATCTCATCCTTAATAATGAACTGTAAAATCTCACCAAGCACCAAGGTCAGGCTAACTAGCCTGTAGTTTCCCGGACCCAAAACGTTAACTTTGATTTCACAGATACTTGCTGAGCTTTTCCAGCAACATCAGTTTTTGTTTCTGATTTAGAGCTTCCAGTTTCAACTTCTGTCCTCCTCCTCCTCTCTTTCCCTCCCTTCCCACCCAATATTACTTAATTAGCTACCTTCTGCTAGTGTTTAACTTTCCAAACCTCTAGCTTCCCACAGATCATCTTCAGATCGTATGATTGTTCTTTTTTGTGTTGCTGTACCCGACATCCCTGGTTGCCTCCTCCTTTCCGTAGTACAACCAGAAATTTTTCCCATCCTCCATCTTGGATTACCCAGAATCCTTTGTCTAAATAAACTTTTTTTAGATTAGATTCCCTACAATGTGGAAATGGGCCCTTCGGCCCAACCAGTCCACACTGACCCTCCGAAGAGTAACCCACCCAGACCCATTTCCCTCTGGCTAATGCACCTCACACTTTGGGCAATTTAGATTACTTACAGTGTGGAAACAGGCCCTTCGGCCCAACAAGTCCACACCGCCCTGCCGAAGCGCAACCCACCCATACCCTTACATTTACCCCTTACCTAACACTACGGGCAATTTAGCATGGCCAATTCACCTGACCTGCACATCTTTGGACTGTGGGAGGAAACCGGAGCACCCGGAGGAAACCCACGCAGACACGGGGAGAATGTGCAAACTCCACACAGTCAGTCGCCTGAGGCGGGAATTGAACCCGGGTCTCTGGCGCTGTGAGGCAGCAGTGCTAACCACTGTGCCACCGTGCCGCCCACAATTTAGCAATTTAGCATGACCAATTCACTTGACCTGCACATCTTTGGACTGTGGGTATTTTAGGTGCTGGAGGTGATTTCCTCAAATTCCAGGAGCAGCAATTACTGTTTTATATGCTGTTGCTTTGTTTTGGAACTATGGGGGAAAAAAAGTCAGAGCAACAGCAGTTTTAAAAGGGAGAAGAATAGACAAAGCAAGCACATGGTGAGGTCGGTGCAGGAGAGAGAGAAAGAAACTGACACAGCCTTTGCTGTTTGAATTCATGGATCGCGTCTGGGAAAATTAACAAACAGTGAAATTTCACAGCACAGAAGCAGATAAGTGTATTGTTTTAAGTGTGACCTGCAGAAAGTCTGCAGTAGTGAGTAGAGTGGGTTCTTTCTTGATATGTTTTTGGAGATATGGCTCTTGATTAAACTTAAAGTGGGCGGTACAGTGACAGTGGTTAGCACTGCTGCCTCACGCCGCCAGAGACCCAGGTTCAATTCCCGCCTCAGGCAACTGACTGTGTGGAGTTTGCACATTCTCCCCGTGTCTGCATGTGTTTCTTCCGGGTGCTCCGGTTTACTCCCACAGTCCAATAATGTGCAGGTTAGGTGAATTGGCAATGCTAAATTGCCCGTAGTGTTAGGTGCAGGGGTAAATGTAGGGGAATGGGTCTGGGTGGGTTGCGCTTCGCCGGGTTGGTGTGGACTTGTTAAGCCGAAGGGCCTGTTTCCACACTGTAAGTAATCTCTGGAGAAAGTGAGGACTGCAGATGCTGGAGATCAGAGCTGAGAAATGTGTCGCTGGAAAAGCGCAGCAGGTCAGGCAGCATCCAAGGAGCAGGAGAATTGACGTTTCGGGCATAAGCCCATTCCTGAAGAAGGGCTTATGCCCGAAACGTCGATTCTCCTGCTCCTTGTATGTTGCCTGACCTGCTGCGCTTTTCCAGCAACATATCTTTCAGCATATAAGTAATCTCATCTAATCTTAAAAATATAAGCCATAACTATTAATTTAACCTGAGGCAGTGTTTGTGGAGGAATAAGATGGTGTTATTTTCTGGGTCTCTGGATTATGAAGAGGCAAAATGGCCTTTAGTAGAGTGAAATGTGCTTCTTGTCAGATGTGGGAGTTTAAGGATTACAGTGGATTATATCTGCCATAAATGCTATTGGTTGCGAATCTTATCAGATCGGTTGGAGAGACAATTAGAAGCAATAAGGAATTTGCAACAACAACAGTATGTGATGGATGGCAGGTATAGGAACGGGGGAAAGTCTCAGATACAGTCACATAGATGGGTTAACACTAGGAAAGGTAAGAGAGGTAGGCAGCTAGTGCAGGATTGGGGGGGACCCAGAGAGATAGTGAAGAAAGAGATCAATTTGAGACCAATACAGTTGAGAGCAGGAGCAAGTCAAACAGTCAGGGCAGGCAG
This sequence comes from Chiloscyllium plagiosum, assembly GCF_004010195.1. Lineage (NCBI taxonomy): Eukaryota > Metazoa > Chordata > Chondrichthyes > Orectolobiformes > Hemiscylliidae > Chiloscyllium > Chiloscyllium plagiosum. Next base: position 69,747,926 of record NC_057713.1, read on the forward strand.
GACTAATAAATTAAACCGCATTTATTTCAATGCAAGGGGCCTAACAGGGAAGGCAGATGAACTCAGGGCATGGTTAGGAACATGGGACTGGGATATCATAGCAATTACAGGCACATGGCTCAGGGATGGGCAGGACTGGCAGCTTAATGTTCCAGGATACAAATGCTACAGGAAGGATAGAAAGGGAAGCAAGAGAGGAGGGGGAGTGGAGTTTAGATGACAGATAGCATTACAGCTGTGCTGAGGGCCGATATTCCTGGAAATAAATCCAGGGAAGTTATTTGGGTGGAACTGAGAAATAAGAAAGGGATGATAGCCTTATTGGGATTGTATTATAGACCTCCTAATAGTGAGCGGGAAATTGAGAAACAAATTTGTAAGAAGATCTCAGATGTCTGTAAGAATAATAGGGTAGTTATGGTAGGGGATTTTAATTTTGCAAACATAGACTGGGACTGCCATAGTGTGAAGGGTTTAGATGGAGAGGAGCTGAAAATGTATTGCTGGAAAAGCGCAGCAGGTCAGGCAGCATCCAAGGAACAGGAGAATCGACGTTTCGGGCATAAGCCCTTCTTCAGGAATTAGATGGAGAGGAATTTGTTAAGTGTGCACAAGAAAATGTTCAGATTCAGTATGTGGATGTAGAGAAGGTGCAAAACTTGACGTACTCTTGGGAAATAAGGCAGGGCAGGTGACTGAGGTGTCAGTGGGAGAGCACTTTCAGTCCAGTGACCATAATTCTATTATATTTAAAATACTGATGGAAAAGAATAGACCAGATCTAAAAGGTGACTCAGTGGTTAGCACTGCTTCCTTACAGCACCAGGGTCCCAGGTTCAATTCCAGACTCAGGCGATTGTCTGTGTGGAGTTTGCACATTCTCCCCGTGTCTGCATGGGTTTCCTCCCACAATCCAAAAATGTGCAGGTAAGGAGAATTGGCCATGCTAAATTGCCCATAGTGTTAGGTGCACTAGTCAGAGGGAAATGGGTCTGGATGGGTTACTCTTCAGAGAGTCGGTGTAGTCTTGTTGGGCCGAAGGGCCTGTTTCCACACTAAGTAATCTAATTAATCAAATTGGAGAAAGGCCAACGTTGACGGTATTAGGCAAGAACATTCGAAAGCTGACAGGGGGGAGATGTTCGCAGGTAAAGGTACGGCTGGAAAATGGGATGCCTTAAGAAATGAGATAACGAGAATCCAGAGAAAGTATATTCCTGTTAAGGTGAAAGGAATGGCAGGTAGTTATTGGGAGTGTTGGATGATGAAAGAAATTGAGGGTTTGGTTAAGAAAAAGAAAGGAAGCATATGTAAGGTATAGACAAGATAGATCGAGTGAATCCTTACAACAGTATAAAGGCAATAGGAGTATACTCAAGAGGGAAATTAGGAGGGCAAAAAGGGGACATGAGAGAGCTTTGGCAAATAGAATTGAGGAGAATCCAAAGGGTTTTTACAAATATGTTAAGGACAAAAGGGTAACTAGGGAGAGAATAGGGCCCCTCAAAGATCAGCAAGGTTGCCCTTGTGTGGAGCCACAGAGAATGAGGGAGATACTAAACGAGTGTTTTGCATCAGTATTTGCTTTGGAAAAGGATATGGAAGATATAGATTGTCGGCAATAAATGGTGACACCTTGCAAAATGTCCAAATTATAGAGGAAGAAGTGCTGGATGTCTTGATATGCATAAAGTTGGATAAATCCCCAGGACCTGATCAGGTGGTCCCAAGAACTGTATGGGAAGCAAGAGAAGTGATTGCTGGGCCTCTTGCTGAGATATTTGTATCATCAGTAGTCACAGGTGAGGCGCCAGAAGACTGGAGGTTGGCTAACGTGGTGCCACTGTTTAAGAAGGGTAGTAAGGGCAAGCCAGGGAACTATAGACCAGTGAGCCTGATGTTGGAGGGTTGTTGGAGGGAATCCTGAGGGACAGGATGTACATGTATTTGGGAAGGCACGGACAGATTAGGGATAGTCAACATGGCTTTGTGCGTAGGAGATCATGTTTCACAAGCTTGATTGAGGTTTTTGAGGAAGTAATAAACAGGATTGATGAGGCAGAGCGGTAGATGTGATCTATACGGATTTCAGTAAGGCATTTGACATGATTCCCCACGGGGGATTGATTAGCAAGGTTAGATCTCATGGAATACAGGGAGAACTAACCATTTGGATACAGAACTGGCTCAAAGGTAGAAGACAGAGGGTGGCGGTGGAAGGTAGTTTTTCAGACTGGAGGCCTGTGACCAGTGGAGTGCCACAGGGATAGGTGCTGGGTCCTCTATGTTTTGTCATTTACATAAATGATTTGTCTGCGAGCATAAGAGGTACAGTTAGTCAGTTTGCAGATTACACCAAAATTGAGGGTGTAGTGGACAGCGAAGAGGGTTATCTCAGATTACAACAGGATCTTGACCAGATGGACCAATGGGCAGAGAAGTGGCAGATGGAGTTTAATTTGGATAAATGCAAGGTGCTGCATTTTGGGAAAGCAAATCTTAGCAGGACTTATAAACTTAATGGTAAGGTCTTGGGGAGTGTTGCTGAACAAAGAGACCTTGGAGTGCAGGTTCATAGCTCCTTGAAAGTGGAGTTGCAGGTAGATAGCATAGTGAAGCAGACATTTGGTATGCTTTCCTTTATTGGTCAGAGTATTGAGTACAGGAGTTGAGAGGTCATGTTGCGGCTGTACAGGACATTGGTTAGGCCACTGTTGGAATATTGCATGCAGTTCTAGTCTCCTTCCTATCGGGGAAATGTTGTGAAACTTGAAAGGGTTCAGAAAAGATTTACAAGGATGTTGCCAGGGTTGGAGGATTTGAGCTATAGGGAGAGGCTGAACAGGCTGGGGCTTTTTTCCCTGGAGCTTCGGAGGCTGAGGGGTGACCTTAGAGATTTACAAAATTATGAGGGGCATGGATAGGGTAAATAGGCAAAGTCTTTTTCCTGGGGTCAGGGAGTCCAGAACTAGAGGGCATAGGTTTAGGGTGAGAGGGGAAAGATATCAAAGAGACCTAAGGGGCAACCTTTTCACACAGAGGGTGATAGGTGTATGGAATGAGCTACCAGAGGAAGTGGTGGAGGCTGGTACAATTGCAACATTTAAGAGGCATTTGGATGGGTATATGAATTGGAGGGATATGGGCTGAGTGCTGGCAGGTGGGACTAGATTGGGTTGGGATATCTGATCGGCGTGGACAGGTTGGACCGAAGGGTCTGTTTCTACGCTGTACATCATATGAAGCTAATCTAGTACTCTTCTTTAGGGCGAAGGAACCCGAGGGGGGGGAATCATTTATAGAGGTTTATAAGATCAGGAGAGGCATGGATAGGTGAATGCACTCAGTCTTTTTTCCAGAGTTTGGAAATTGAGGACTTGAGGGAGTCAGTTTAAGGTGAGAGTGGAAAGAATAAAAGGGAACCTGAGGAGCAACATTTTTTACACAGAGGATGGTACGGATTTGGAATGAGCTGCCAGCAGAAGTGGTTGAGGCAGTTAAATTAACAACATTTAAAAAACATTTGGACAAATACATGGATAGAAAAGGATTATAAGGATGTGAGCCAAAGAGAAGGAAATGGATAAACATTTGGTCATCATGGACCAAGTTGGGCCAAAGGGCTTGTCTCTGTGCTGTAGCACTCTGACTCAAAGTTCCTGCCACTACTGTTCCACTGCCTTCCCATTCCAAGCAACTCTGGCCGGCTCCCCCATCTTTGTAGTTATCTTTACTCAATTGAAATTCTGTCCCAAGTAGTTCTCATATGAAGCTTGTTTTGGCAGCGCGGTTTGGTTATAACGTTGCTGAAGAGTTAAGGGAGTGGTATTTTTGAGAACACTTAGTCTGTTTGCAATAGCGCAATTCTAGCGGTGATTATTTCACATGCTTTGTTCTGTGCATGCACTGATGTCAGCTACCATTAGAGTACGTGGGAGTACTTTATGTTAAGCAGCTTTCATCTACCTCTGAGACAAGAATATTCTTGTATAATCCCTGTAGAACTACATTACTCTTATACATACCATTTGGTTTTCTAATTTGTTCTTGTACCTGCATATCGCACAATCTAAACCAACCCCCAAGAAATAGTCAGAAGACCATCAACCCCTCTTCGCTTCATTCTGACTAATGCTGGGAGGCCTGAATATAACTCCTGTCAGGGTCCTTTCTCTTTTGTGGATCGTCAACTCTACCCACAGATTCTATGGCCTCCAACTCTATAACACTTAATGAGCTTAATTTCATTTCTTACCAAAAAAGTCACCCCACCATCTGACTATCCTTTCAATAGGAGGCATATCCTTGGATATTTAGCTCCCAGCCCTGATCACCTTGCAGCCACATCTCTGTGATAGCCAAAGTCTGCCTGCCAATTTCAATCTATACTGCAAGTTTATTTACGTTGTTTTGTAGGCTGTGTGCATTTAAGTACAACACCCTCAGTCCTGCATTGACTGCCCCCTTATAGGTCATAAAATCCTGCAACATGGAAGCAGGCCAGTCGGTCCATCGAGTCCACGTTGACTGTACAAACAGCATCCCAAAAAAACCCTTCGGAAGAGTAACCCACCCAAACCCACAGTGCCAGGTGCCCAAGTTTGATTCCAGCCTTGGGCGACTGTATTTGTGGAATTGCACATTCTCCCTGTGTCTGCGTGAGTTTCCTCCGGGTGCTGTGATTTCCTCCCACAATCCAAAGATGTGCATGGTAGGTGAATTGGGCAAGCTGAATTGCCCATAGTGTTTGCGGATGTGTAGGTTATTTGCATTAGTCAGGGGTAAAGATAGAGTAATAGGGTAGGGGAATGGGCCTCGGTCAGTTACTCTTCAGAGGGTCGGTGTGGACTTGGTGGGCTGAATGGCCTGTTTCCACACTGCAGGGATTCTGTGATTCACCCTTCTGTCCCTGACCACTGACCCGATTGTTAATCTAAATGGTGTGACTGCCTCCTGAAAAACTGTGTCCAGGTAACTCTTTCCACCTCCCTGATGTGTCACAGGGTTCAAAGCTGACTCCAGCTCATCAACTGAGTTTGAGTTTGTCAAACACCTAATACTTGATACAGATGTGGTCGCTGTGAACCACAATGAGGTCCACAAGCGGTCTCATCGTACAGGTAAAATACATCACCTGGCCCTGTACTCACTTTTATTCACTTAGATCTTAATTTGATTTTTAAAAAATTTCTTTCTTGTCTTTTAATTTGGAACCTGTAAATATTACCCCCCCATTCATCTTCACTCTGATAGCGACCTAAATTAGTAGCTATCACCAACCATTGAACTTAGTTTACCTGTGATGTCACTGCTTTGTGCTGTGCCTCAATCCTATACTTCACTGAATCCTGTTTTTAAAATAACTTTCAAGGTATGATCCTGAAAACCGGGGGTGCAAGTAAAAATCACTCCTTCCCCTCCACAAAATTCCCCAAATTATATTGTCAAACAGGCAGTGTCTTACTCTGGATATGATCTCTCTTTTGTGACCATGCAAAGCTTACTGAGGTGTTCTCTTTGCTACTTTCCAATCAGATAGAATCTTTCCAGAATCTCGAACTTTTGAAAATTAACACCAAAGCTTCTGTTACCTCATTAGCCCCTCTGTTAGACCGTAGGAAGAAGTCCATTGAGACCTGGGGGTAGCACGGTGGCTCAGCAGTTAGCGCTGCTGCCTTAACCCATGTTCAATTCCACCCTCTGGTGAGGAATTTCCACCCCTTCAGCATTAGATTCCTTAGGGTGTTTTGGTGTCCTCCCACAGTCCAAAGATGTGCAGGTTGGGTGGATTGGCCATGGGAAATGCATGAGTATAAGGATGGGGTAGATCTGGGTAGGATCCTGTTTGGGGAGTTAGTGTGGACTTATGTGGAATGGTCTGTTTCCACAATGAAGGGATTCTATGATGACTTATGAACCTGCACCTCCATTAGTTTGCTTAGCACAGTTTCTCTCCTGATCATAATTTCACCAAATCTTTCCCTTGATTTGAAGATATTTGGTAGTTTTTTGTAACTTCTGTAATATACCAGAAGGTACTCGCTGTTTCTTTATTATCTGCTATTAACTTCCTGTTCTTTTCCTCTAGAGGACCACTTTTCTTTCTTTTGTTTCCTTTTCAGTTTCCAATGAAAAGCTCTTCCTCTTCTCTGATTTGTGTGTCTTGGTTCACCTTTTAGTCTCTGTATTCTTTGTATTCTGATGAGTCATCTGACCTGCCAACCAACTTTGTGAAATTGTTTCCTTTTTTCTTGAGTTTGATGTTTTCCTTAATGGTATGTGGGACGGTAGGTCTTTCCCTTAAAGTTTTTCATAGTGTTCTGAAATATATTTTTAAATGTCTTTTTCACTGCTTCTTTACTGATCTCTGTCTCTGAACATGATATCCCAGTTTATTTTAGCTGTCTTGCATATTACAAGAGGGAGATGTCAAGAGTGAGATGGAAGCATTTGGGGTCGATCTTGCATTGCAGTTAGGATATTAAATTATAATAGCAGAAAGTGGATCTCTTAGAAGTAAAGAAAAGCATAAAGATAAAGGTTCCCGCCCAAAATATGGACTGTCCTGCTGTTCTGATGCTGCTTGACCTGCTGTGCTTTTTCCAACTGCACATTAGATAGACCGCCCGCCCCCCCCAACCCCACCTACATTCCTTGCACAGGACTGTAAAATATGGGGAGAAGTTTTAGGGAATAATTGTCAATGGACAATATAAGCCAGGATTGTCCCACAGAATGGAAATTTCTTTTCCTGTAGATGTCTGTCAGCAGGCTCTGGCTGTCTTCTACTATGCTGTTGCTGTTGACTTTTACAGTTTTTTTTTTAAGACTCTGCAGTTCAATCAATTAGAGGGCTATTGTCAGGCAGACTAGGGCAGCACAGTGGCTCAGTGGTTAGCACTGCTGCCTCACAGCACCAGGGTCCCAGGTTTGATTCCAGCCTTGAGCAACTGTCTGTGTGGAGTTTGCACATTCTCCCCATGTCTGCGTGGGTTTCGTCTGGGTGCTCTGGTTTCCTCCCACAGTCCAAAGATGTGCAGGTCAGGTGAATTGGCCGTGCTAAATTTCCCATAGTGTTAGGTGCATTAAAGGGGAAATGGGTCTGAGTGAGTTACTCTTCGGAGGGTCGGTGTTGACTGGTTGGGCCGAAGGGCCTGTTTCCACACTGTTGGGAATCTAATCTAATCAAATCTATACTTATACAAGTTGCATCTGCAGGCAAATAATGGTTCTCACATTTTAGAAATGAGGAGGTGCGACTTCTTCTCGAGTCATAAGTGTTTGCAATTCCCTCCCAGAGACCAGCTTGGTGATCGAATATATTCGAGCTGAGTTAAAACAACTTTTGATCGACTGGGATGTTTAGGGTTTTGGGACAATGCAGAGGAGAAAGTCAAGTTAAGACTACATCAGACATGATCTTATGAATATGTGGAGCAAGCTCAAGGAGCCACCTCCTACTCCTATTTCCCATTTTTGTTAGCTACCAAGACCAAAATGAATTTTTCAGTGACTTTAATCATTTGAATTGTTTTCTTTGACTGACTTTTTTTCAGCTATCCCAGGACTCTCCTCCAGCATTATCTCAAACTGCTATTCTACAACAGAAGAGTGAATTCCTTATGTCCATGAGTTCTCTGGCGCTATTCACTTTTCTACTGAATTGGTGCATGCATGTATTTGTTCTTTTGATGTACCTCTCCTCGCTTGGTGACATTTGAACCTGCACTGAAATTTGACAGGTTTATTGATCATCTCTTCCCTCTTACCTTGGATGATTTTTACCTTATTTTGATCTTCCTGGTAAATGCTGAAACAAGATTATTATTGAATCTTCCAATCATTGTACTGTACTAACTGAGCCTGGTGAGGCTTGACTATTTTGTGTTCTTGTTTGTAAATGCTTCATACAGTTGAAAAGTTGGACCAATTCTCATTGGTGTTCAGAAGAATTAAAACTTAAGATTGTGAGGAGGCTTGATAGCATCCTGCTGAGAGAATGCATCTTTCCTCGGAGATTTGAAAGCTAGGGACATTTATTTCTAAATAAGGGATCTCCATTTAAATCATTAAGGAAGAAGAATTTATCCTGAGGGTCATAGAATCATAGACCTTTTGGTCCAACTTGGCCATGCTGACCAGATATCCTACATGGATCTAGTCCAATTTGCCAGCATTAGGCCCATATTCCTCTAAATCCTTACTATACATCTACCTGTCCAGATGCCTTTTTAAAAGTTGTAGTTGTGTATCTGCCTTCACCACTTCTTCTGGCAGCTCATTCCATACATGGACCACTATCTGCTTCCACCTCACTCTTGACATCTCCCTCTTGTAATACACAAGACAGCTAAAATAAACTGGGATATTATGTTCAGAGAGAGATCAATAGAGAAGCAGTGACAGACATTTAAAAAGTTGCCCCTTGTTTCTCTCTCAAATCTTTCCCCTCTCATCCTAAACCTATCCCCTCTAGTTTTGGGGAAAATGGCTTGATGAATAACCCTATCCATGCCCTTAATGATTTTATAAATTTCTGTAAGATCATCCATCAGCCTCAGATGATCCAGGGAAATTAGTCCCAGCCTATTCAGCCTCTACCTATAGCTCTAACCCTGCCAACATCCTTGTAAATCTTTTCTGAGCCTTTTCAAGTTTCACAGCATCTTTGCTATGGCAGGGAGACTAGAATTGAACACTGATTCAGCCACTTTTTGGAACATGTGTCCTGTACAGCTGCAGCAAAACTTCCCAATTCTTGTAATCAGTACACTGACCAAAAAATGCAAGCATACCAAACACTGTACTGCCTTCCTAGAATACCTACAGTGTAGAAACAGGCCATTTGGCCCAACAAGTTAACAAGTTCCCAATGACCCTCTATAGAGTATCCCATTTCCCTACCCTATTACTCTAACTAATGCACTAACCTACACATACATGAACACTATGAGCAATTTAGCATGGCCAATTCACCTAACCTGCACATCTTTGAACAGTGGCAGGAAACCAGGGCATCCAGAAGAAATCCATGCAGAGACAGGGCAAATGTGTAAACTCCACACACACATTTGCCTGAGGCTGGAATCGAACCTGGTTCCCTGGTGCTGAGAGACAATAATGCTAACCACTGTGCCACTCTGAATCTGCCCACTATCCTGTCTACCAGTGACTCCACTTTCAAGGAACTATGAACCTATACTCCCAAGGTCTCTTCATTGAACAACACTCCCCAGAACCCCAAATTCTCCCTGATTTGCTCTACCAAACTGTAGCACCTCACACTTACCTAAATTTAAATGCAATTGCCACACTTCAGACCATTCACCATCTGATCAAGGTCCCGTTATACTCTGTAATAACTTTCTTGGCTGGCCACAACACTAATTTTGATGTCATCTGCAAGCTTACTAACCACACGTCCTGCATTCATATTCAAATCATTTATATAAATGACAAAAAACAGTGGACCAGCACTGATCCTTGCAGTACACCACTGGTCACAGGCCTCCAGTCTGAAAAACAACAGTCCAACACCACCAGCCTCTGTCTCCTACCTTCGAGCTAGTTATGTATCCAAAGGGCCAGTTGTCTGTGTATTCCATGTAATCTAACCTTGCGACACATCTACCCTGTGGAACCTGACACTGACCAACGAAGATTTTCCAGAATGTGGTCAAGAATGGAGAACTTTGACAAAGATTGGATAAACTGGGATTTTCTTTAATGTTTAGATTAGATTCCCTACAGACCCTTCGACCCAACGGGTCCACACCGACTCTCCAGAGAGTATCCCACGCAGACCCATTCCCCCACCCTATATTAACTCCTGGCTAATGCACTATCACTATGGGCAATGTAGCATGGCCAGTTTACCTGACCTGCATATCCTTTAGACTATGGGAGGAAATCGGAGCACCTAGAGGAAACCCACGCAGACAGTCGCCCAAGGCGCGATTCAAACCCAGGTCCCTTGCACTGAGGTAGCAGTGCTAACCGTTGAGCCAGCATGCTGCCCAATCTTGGAAGATTTGTTGATGCAATCTGTGTTGTTATGCAGAGAGCATAGATTTGAATGTAATTTATACATTACATTCGAAGAGTTGAAGAGAAATCCTTTCACACAAGGAAAGATATAAAGGATCACTCTTTGAAAGCGTGGTTACGACTTGTTGCTTAGTTATGTACATTTGAAGTGCTAGAATTGACAGGGCTATGAATCTTGAGACGGAAGGTCAGGTAGCTGTTTTTCTGGTCTTCTGCTGTGACTCCATAGGTGGAAAGTAATGCTTCTTGGGAGGTATAAAAGGTGTGAGATGAAGGCCCTGTTGCTATCCCTAACTCGCCGATTTGGTCCCTTCTAAAGCATTTTGAGGACAGTCTTTCCATTACAAGGCCAACAGTGAGTTCTAAAAGACCATTTAAGGATCCTATATTGTATAAAAAGTAAAGGCATGCGCTTCAGTGTAGGCTTTCATACCCACCCAGTAAACAGTGGTGAGCATCTTTTTGGCTTGGCGAAGGTCCCCAGATACAACATTGGCAATGTGTGGCTTTGGATCATAATCTGCTAATGGAGCAGTTCGTAATATCTGTAGATGGGACAAGCTATTGCATAGTTTGGTATTTAGAAAGTGAGTGAACAGGGTAACTTATCTCTCTCATATCTCCAAAAGCTGCAGATTGAAGTTTAGTTAGATAAATAATGCAAGAACTAAAGTGTAAATTCACTCTTTTGTCAAATCAGATGAAGAAAGAACGTGAGGAAGAAAACATTATTTAGGTTGAAAAGAGAGATGGAGAAAACAGTATTAAGTTTAAAGCTCCAATTCAAATGATGAGTGAGAGAATGGATGAGAGCGCAGTTCTGTCACATCTGAGAGTGGGATTGGTCAGCTTTTAAGTTGGAAGATGGTGAACTGGTAACATCTGACTAGATCAGAATGAAAGTATGAGCAAAGTGGCCTGAGAGAAGACAGGTTGTTATTGGAAGTTGAAGCGTAGCAGAGAACATCTATGTAGGTCCTGCACCTGGATTTCTACAGGATCAATGAGCTAGAGTCCGGACAATTGGGCATATTCTTAATTTTTTGACTATTTAACAGTGTGAATTGCTGATCTTTTATTCTATGGACAAAACTGTTCATTTGTAAATGACACTTTTCTTATTTTGCAACTGAAATTGTTTCACAAATAATCAGTGGAGAATATGATGAGATTTGTTTCATTTATACATGGGATGTCAGCATCATTGACAACAAGATCAATGTATGCTCCCCTTTGCTAATTCACCATGAAAAGGTGGCGATGAACTGTACTCTTGAATCATTATAGTACATATTCTCTCAGTACATGAACATTGGTAAGGAGACATTTGGATTACTGTATGTAGTTCTGGTCACACTATGAAAAAGAATATAATTCAACTAGAAAGATTGCAGAAAAGATTTACTGGGATGCTACCTGGACTAGAAGGTTTGAGTTATAAGGAGAGGCTGGAACTTCTTCCCTAGAGCATAGGAGACTGAGGGGTGACCTTATAGACATCTATAAAATCATGAGAAGCATAGATAAGCTAGACAGCCAACAGCCTTTCTCCATGATAGGGGTGTCCAAACCTCATGGGCATAGCTTTAAGGTGAGATAGGAGAGAAACAAAAGAGTCGGGAGAGACAATTCTTTTACACACATGGTGGATGAGTGTCTGGAACGAGCTGCCAGACATGGTGGTGGCGGCTACTACAATTTTGTCATATAAGAAACATTTGGACAGCTACATGGACAGGATGGATATGGAGGGATATGGACCAAACTGGGAAAAGGGTCTAGATTATTGTGAAAACTGGGTATATTGGACAAACTAGGCCAAGGAGCCCATTTCTGTGCTGTAAATTTCTATGCTGTTGCATTAGAAACTACTTGGATTTTGACCCAACAACAGTGAAGGAACTGTGACTTGTTTCCAAGTTGGGGTGACCCAAGAGGAACTTGCAGATGGTCATTTTCCTATTATTTGGTGACCTTAATCCCCTGTGATAGGTTGCATGTTTGGAAGGTTCATTTGAGTTGCTGCATTTTTTCGTGGTTAAGGCAGTGTAGGAAGAAGTGAATGGGTTGCTGACCATTTTGGCGATGGTGTCAAGTTTCTTGTGTTATTTGTGCTGCTGCTATCCAGACAAACAAAGGGCATTTCATCACGCCACTGACTATACCATTTAAGTGACAAGAGTTAGGTTTAAAATCTTTGCCCCAGAACATCCTGTTTCTCATTCCAGCACCATTTTCATTTAGCCCCCACTTTCTCTCCTGACCCCTCCCTTCCCATTTGATGGCTTACATTGCCTGTAACAGGCTTTGGGTGTAAATTATTCAATTGGAAACATGGATGATTAACTGGTGATAGTTAACAGATGGAAAAAATGTACATGGACAATTTCATGTTTTGAGGGAAATAACGTTCAGTTGTGTTTAAGAACATTTCTACTCTCCACTGGGCAGGAGATCCGGGTTCAAATCCCACTGTTCGAGAGGTGTACCGTTATGCCCCTGATCATGTTGATGAAAGATGTTATCTCTGTCCTGCTCTGACCAGAGTTAGAATCAGAATCCCTTCGGCCTAACAAGTCCACACCGACCCTCCAAAGAGTATCCCACCCAGACCCATTCCCCTACCCTATTGCTCGGCATTTCCTCTGACTAATGCACTTAACCTACACATCCCTGAATACTGTGGGCAATTTAGTATAGCTAATTCACCTAACCTGCACAACTTTGAATTGTGAGAGGATACCCTAGCAGAAGAATGTGAAAACACCACACACCTGAGGATGGAATCGAACGTGGGCCCCTAGTGCTGTGAGGCAGCAGTACTAACCACTGAGTCACCAGTTAACGTTCTATTCAAGGTTGATTCCTACATCACCCAAGGTTTTGGTGATGAGACTTTAAATGATGGTAATAGCTTGAATACAATGTTGAGGGCAGATGGTTATATTCTGCCTTCTGGGAGAGGCCTTTGCTGGCCCTTCAGCTAAATCTGAACCTTGGCACAAAACAAAAATACTGTTTTCAGAAACCAACAGAAGTTAGGTTGTGTCCTCCATATCGTTGTTTTAGAGTCATAGAGTCCAACAGCACGGAAACAGGCCCTTTAGCCCAAATAGGTCCATGCTAATCCTATTTCCCTGCAGCTGGCCCATGTCCTTATAATCCTTTTCACCTCAACCACTTCCTCTGGCAGCTCATTCCATATGCATACCACCCTCTTTGTAAAAATAAAAGTTGCCTCTCATGTTCCCTTTTATTCTTTCCCCTCTAACATTAAATTGATGATCTCTCGTCCTCCATTCCCAACCCTGGGAAAAAGACTGAGTGTATTCACTCTATCCATGCCTCTCATGATCTTATACACCTCTATAAGGTCCCCTTTCGGTTTCCTATGGTCTGAAGAAAGTCCTAGTTTGTCCGACCCAACCTTGCTGTAAATCTACGGCAGTGAGCAGAGTGGGTTCTTCCTTGGTTGTGTTTTATTAAGATCTGTTTTTGGATTAAATTTTAAAAATATAAACCAAAAGTACTTTGTTAGCCTGGAGCAGTTTTTTTTTAAGAGCAATAAGATTATGCTATTTTCTGGGTGTATGGATTGTGAATAAATAAAGATGTCCTTTAGCAGAGTAATGTGTTTTTCTGTAGGATGTGGGAGTTTAGGGAGTCCGTGTCACTGATGACTATGTCTACAGGAAGTATCTTTAGTTGCAAATCCTATCAGATTACATGGATTGGTTGGGGCAGCAGTTAAGAGTCAATGAGGAATTTACAAGAACTCGAAGGTGTGATGGATGGCAGGAAGGGAGAAAAGCCGCAGATACAGTCAAGTAGATGGGCTAACTGCAGGAAAGGTAGGAGGGGTAGGCAGGTATAGCCATCTCAAGTATGCTATTTGAAAAATGTACGGCGTGATGGACTCTTAGAGAAATGTGGCACCAACAGCCAAGTTTCTGGTACCGAGAATGGCTCTAATGTAATGAGAGATAAATTGGGTTCCTAGCATTCGATTGTGATCGAAGACTCTCTAGTCAGAAGTACAGACAAATGCTTCTAGGGCCAGCAGCAAAAAATCAGAACAGTGTGTTGCCTCCCTGGTGGCAGGATCAAGGATATCTCAGAGAGGGCGCAGAATGTCCTCAAAGGGGAGAGGGACCAGCAGGAGGTTATTGTACACATTGGAACTAATGACATAGGAAGAGAAAAAGATGAGATTCTGAAGGGAAGATATACAAAGTTAGGCAGACATATTATAAAGGAGGATCAGACGGGGTTTATTAAGGACCGTAGATCATCCAATAATGTTAGAAGGGCTCTGAATATGATTCAAGCTTGTCATCAGGGAAAGATACCAGGAGTAGTGGTTTCATTAGACGCGGAAAAGGCATTTGATAGGGTCGAATGGTCATATTTGTTTTACACATTGGAGAGGTTTGGCGTTGGACAGGTGTTTACCAAATGGGTCTCAACATTGTATAGTGATCCCAAAGCAGTTGTGGTTACCAATGGATTAGGCTCGGATAGCTTCAGTGTGGGTAGGGGCTGCCGTCAGGGATGTCCCCTCTCACCATTGTTATTCACGCTAATAATTGAACCACTAGCAGAAGCTATACGAGCTGATCCTAATATAGTGGCCCCAAGGATTGGTACAGGTAAACATAAAATTACCCTTTATGCAGATGACGTTCTTCTATTCCTCAGTAACCCTTTGATGTCCATACCCCGCTTAATCCAAGTTATTAATACATTTAGCGCATTCTCAGGC
>NC_057713.1:69763175-69791478 GCF_004010195.1 Chiloscyllium plagiosum
GGCCCTCATTAAGCTGAAGAAGCTACAGCTTCCACAGGCAAGGGGTGGATTGGACTTCCCAGATTTTAGGAAATATCAATTAAGTTCCCTATTAAGTTATATAGCTGATTGGGTCTTGTCTGATCCACAATCAATCTGGTTGGACATCGAGGCTTCTCAAGTAAAATACCCACTTATTAACCTTTTATTCTCAGACAAGAGGAAAATCATTACAGATCACTGTAAAAACCCTATAATACTGAATACAATCAAGGCTTGGAATATAATGCGGCAAAATGAGGGTAATTCACATAAAACATCCCCCTATGCACCGATAGTGGGAGCATGGGGATTCCAACCGGGGTTAACAGATGCCACTTTTAAACTCTGGAGATCCAGGGGTATCTCATGTCTCGGGGATTTATTTAAAGGTGGGGTCCTGATGTCTTTCGGACAGCTGCGTCAGAAATTCGGATTACCCAATGGAGACCTCTTTCGATACTTCCAAATTCGAGATTATATACAGAAGAAGACTACGTTATTAGATAGTCTTTATAAATCCGATAGAGAATGTAGTGTCCTACGACCAGTGGGGGTATCTTCCGTCAGTAATATTTATCATTTGCTACATGATGAAGTATCGGGAGATATGGATAATCTGCTTAAAACATGGGTTCAGGATCTGGGACTAGAAATCTCCACAGAAACGTGGAATGATATCTGGGAAAATGCTAGAAGAATTACTATTTGTAACAGAACCCAGGCTATCCAGCTGAAGATACTTCATAGGGCCCATATAGCACCGGTTCGATTGGCAAAATTTAAGGCAGGAGCATCTCCAATGTGTCCTAAATGCAAAATAGAGGTGGGCACTCTTGTACATTGCTTATGGACCTGTCATAAGATCCGTGGATATTGGACTAAAGTAGCAAGTACCCTGATAGAAATTTTAGGAACGGAAATTAAAGTGGACCCCGTATCTCTCCTCTTGGGCTTTTCGAACTTTCCCTCCCTGGACACGTATGGGAAGAGACTATTTTCTATTCTTTCTTTCTGTGCAAGGAAAAATATTTTGGTGAACTGGGCGGCTGAGGGCCCCCCTGGACTTTCAAATTGGCACAGACTAATTATGGAATGTATTCCCCTTGACTTCCTTACAAATATGGTGTACCGAAAGACCGAATTATTTTATAAAATATGGTAGCCCTTTTTGAATTACATAAATACAGATATTTTGGCTATCCTAACAAGGGCTTTTATCTAATTGAGACTATGGACCTGGCTGGTCCGCGGCCTCTCGGGGGAGGAATCCCGCACGAATATGGGTTTTGTCATATCTGATGCTAACACATACCGAGTATGTAAGAGACTTAAATATACACCCTGGTTAGTTGTAGGTTAGATTAGTAGATAGTTGAGTTTTGTCTGTTTGTTTTTTTTTTTCGTTTTTTTTTGTTGTTTTGTTTTTTTTGTCAAATTTTGGCTATTGTATATTTGAGCTAATTGTATATCAATGTTTATATCTGAGAGTTTTGTTTATTTTTGTAAACTTGTAAAAATGTTAAATTTCTAATAAAAATATCTATTAAAAAAAGAAAGTTAGGCAGGAATTTAAAAAGGAGATCCTCGAGGGTAGTAATCTCTGGATTACTCCTGGTGCTATGATCTAGTGAGGGTAGGAACAGGAGAATAGAGCAGATGAATGTGTGGCTGAGGGGCTGGTGCTGGGGAGAAGGATTCACATTTTTTGGATCATTGGAATCTCTTCTTGGGTAGAAATTACTTGTATAAGAAGGACGGATTGCACGTGAATTGGAAGGGGACTAATATACTGGGAGGGAGAAATGCTAGAGCTGTGCAGGAGGACTTGGAAGGTGTGGGGTGGGACCCAGGGAAATAGTGAGGAAAGAGATCAATCTGAGACTGGTGCAGTTGAGAAGAGGAGTGAGTCAAACAGGGCAGGCAAGAACAAAGCACAGAACAAGGCAGGATTGATAAATCAAACTGCATTTATTTCCATGCAAGAGCAATATTGCTCTTGGACATCATAGCAATTACAGAGACTTGGCTCAGGGATGGACAGGACTGGCAGCTTAATGTTCCAGGATACAAATGTTATAGGAAGGAAAGAAAGGGAGTAGCACTTTTTGTAAGGGATAGCATTACTGCTGTACTTAGGGAGGATATTCCCGGAAATACATCCAGGGAAGTTATTTAGGTGGAACTGAGAAATAAGAAAGGGATGATCTCCATTATTGGATTGTATTATAGAGTCCCGATAGTCAGCGGGAAATTGAGAAGCAACTTTGTAAAGAGATCTCAGTTACCTGTAAGAATAATAGGGTATTTTGCAAACATGTACTGGGACTGCCATAGTGTGAAGGGTTTAGATGGAGAGGAATTTGTTAAGTGTGTGCAAGAAAATGTTCTGATTCAGTACGTGGATGTACCTACTAGAGAAGGTGCAAAGCTTGACCTACTCTTGGGAAATAAGGCAAAGCAAGTGACTGAGGTGTCAATGGGGCAGCACTTTGGGGCCAGTGACCATCATTCTCTTAGTTTTAAGATAGTGATGGAAAAGGATAGACTGGATCTAAAAGTTGAAGTTCTAAATTGAAGGAAGGCCAATTTTGATGGTATTAGGCAAGAACTTTCAAAAGCTGATTGGGGGCAGATGTTCGCAGGTAAAGGGGCAGCTGGAAAATGGGAAGCCTTCAGAAATGAGAAAATGAGAATCCAAAGATAGTACATTTCTGTTAGTGTGAAAGGCAAGGCTGAAAGGTGTAGGGAATGTTGAATGATTAGAGAAATTGAAGTTTTGGTTAAGAAAGAAGCCTTAGAAGGGTATAAAGGCAATAGGAGTATACTTAAGAGGAAAATCAGGAGGGCAAAAAGGGAGAGTTTTGGCAAATAGGGCTAAGGAGAATCCAAAGGGATTTTATATACAGTGGAGAAGGTCTGGGGAGATATAGAATGTGGGGAAATAGATGGTGATGAGAAAGTATATAAGGTATGAGCAGGTAGGGAAAGAGTTAAGTTTTTTGTGTTGTGTGAGACAAAGGCTCAACTGGCATGACTTTGACCATATAAGAACTTGCAGTGAACATTGAGGTGCTGGAGGCAAGGGTAGTGGGTTAACGAAGTGAAAAAGTATTGATTATGTACAAGGAGCAAAGTATTCAGTACGTGCAGCCAGTTTACAAGGCTAAGAACATCCATTCTATAGTGCCAGATGGCTTAATCTTTATTGTTGATGCTCACTGATTGTAACGGTCACCCAGTCAGAATGGATGTTGCCTTATTTGGAAGCTGCTCCCTGTGAATGACTATATAATTCGTTAGGAGTCTGCTTTTCAAGAGAACTCATGTCTCTGTGCACATGGGCAATCGTTCTCTCATCTACCAGAGCCTGGAAGAAAGACGAAGGAGGTAAAGCCATACTTTTTCTCTGAGTGTTTGCTGCAACTGATATGGGGATAGGGAAATGGGACGACAGTGACACCTTGAAAAATGTCCATATTATACAGGATGACATTTGGTCTTGACATACCAAAAACTGGATAAATTCCCATGACCTGATCAGGTATACTCTCAAACTCTGGGAAGGCAGGGAAGTGATTGTTGGGCCCCTTGCTGAGATATTTGTATCATCGATAGTCACAGGTGAGTTGCCAGAAGACTTGGAGGTTAGCTAACTTGGTGCCACTATTTCTGGAAAGTGCGAAGGAAAAGCTAGGGAACGATAGACCGGTGAGCCTGACATCGGTGGTGGGCAACTTGTTGGAGAGAATCCTGAGGGGCAGGATTTACATGTATCAGAGCTGACTATCCCTAATCTGGCAAGGACTAATTAGGGATAGTCAGCATGGCTTTGTGTGTAGGAAATCATGCCTCACCAACATGGTTGAGTTTTTTGAAGAGGTAGCAAAGGATTGATGTGGGCAGAGCTGTGGATATGGTTTATATGGACTTCTGTAAGGCATTCGACAAGGTTCCTCATGGCAAACTGGCTAGCTGGTTCGATCTCATGAAATTCACGGAAAACTATCCATTTTGATACAGAACTGGTAGAAGACACAGTGGTGGTGGAGGGTTGCTTTTCTGATTTGGTGCTGAATCCACTACTTTTCATCATTGATATAAATTATTTGGATTTGAATATAAGGGGTATAGTTAGTAAGTTTGCAGATGACACCAAAGTTAGAGGTGTGGTAGACAGGAAAGAAGGTTACCTCAGTACAACGGGATATTGATCAGATGGGTCAATGGGCTGAGAAGTGTCAGATGGAGTTTAATTTAGATAAATGTGAGGTGCTGCATTTTGGAAAGGCAAATCGGAACAGAACGTGTATCCTTAATGGGAAGTTCCGAGGGAATGTTACTGAACAGAGACCTTGGAGTACAGGTTCATAGTTCCTTGGAAGTGGAGTCACGGGTAGATAAGATAGTGAAGAAGGCATTTGGTATGCTTGGTCAGAGTATTGAGTATAGGAATTGGGATGTCATGTTGCAGCAATACAAGGCATTGGTGAGGCCATTTTAGGAATATTGGGTGCAATTCTGGTCTCCCTCCTATTGGAAGGATGTTGTGAAACTTGAAAGGGTTGAGAAAAGATGCCAGGATTGAAGGGTTTGAGCTATGGGAGAGGCTGAATAGGCTGTGGCTGTTTTCCCTGGAGCAGAACAGGCTGAGGGGTGACCTTCGAGATTTATAAAATCATGAGGGGCATGGATAGTATAAATAGACGAGGTCTTTTCCTTTGGGTGTGGGAGTGCAGAACTAGAGGGCATAGGTTTCAGGTGAGAGGAGAAAAATTTAATAACGACTGAAAGAGCAACATTTTCACGCAGAGGGTTGTGCGTGTATGAATGAGCTGCCAGAGGAAGTGGTGGCGACTGGTACAATTACAGCATTTAATAGACTTCTGGATGGGAGCATGAATTGGAAGGTTTAAGAGGAATATGGGTCAAGTGCTCACAAATGGTACTAAATTAGGTTAGGCAAAAGAGAGGACTGCAGATGCTGGAGACTAGTCGAGAGTGTGGTGCTGGAAAAGCATAGCAGGTCAGTCAGCATCTGAGGAGCAGGAAAATTGATGTTTCTGGCAAAAGCCCTGGTCAGCATGGACGAGTTGAACTGAAGGTTTTGTTTCCATGCTGATGTCTCTATGACTCCCCCTATAACTCAGACCATTGAGACCAGACAACATGCTTGTAAACTACTTCTGCACTCTCTACAATCTAATAATATCCTTCCTATAACAAGGTGACCAAAACTGAACACTACTCCATGTGCAGCTCACCAACGTCCAGTACAACGAAAACATAACTTCCCAATTTCTATACTCATTGTCCTGACTGATGATGGGAAAGGTGAGGACTGCAGATGCTGGAGATCAGAGCTGAAAATATGTTGCTGGAAAAGCGCAGCAGGTCAGGCAGCATCCAAGGAGCAGGAGAATCGACGTTTCGGTTCTCCTGCTCCTTGGATGCTGCCTGAACTGACTGATGATGGTCAGTGTGCCAAAAGCCTCTTTTACTGCTTAGTCTACCTTTGATTCCACTTTGAGAACTTTGAACCTGAACTCCAAGGTCCCTCTGTACTGCTACACTCCTTAAGACCCTCTATTCACCATGAAACTCCTATGTTGATTTGAATTTCCAAAATGGAAGACCTCGCACTTGCCAATAGTTAACTCTACTTGCCATTTCTCCGCCCACTTTCCAGGCTGATCAAGGTCTTGCTGCAATTTCGGGTAACCTTCCTTGCTGTCCACAAGATTGGCTATTTTAGTGTCCTCTGCAAATGTACTAACCAAGCTTGTATATTTTTGTCCAAATCATAGATAACAAAGTGGAGGGCCCTGTACTGATACTTAAGGCACCCCACGCATTACAGGCCTCCAGTCCGATACGCATCCTTCCATTGTTACCCTCTACTTTTTACCATCAAGCTAATTGTGTATTCAGTTTGTCAGCTCACCCTGAATTCCATGCGATCTAACCTTCCAGACCAGCCTACCGTGTGGAATCTTATCAAATGCCTTACTGAAATCCACATAGATTACGTCTACCACCCTGCCCACGTCGACCGTCCAGGTGACTTCATCGAAGAACTCAAACAAATTTATGAGGCATCTTCTCCCACTCTCAAAGCCATGCTGACTGCTTCTAATCAAATCCTGTCTTTCCAAATGCATGTATATTGTAACCGTCAGAATCTTCTCAAGTAACTTACCCACCACAGAAGTTAAGTTTACTGGTCTACAGTCCCCAGGCTTTTCTTCATAGTCCTTCTTAAGTAATGGTACAACATTTGCTACTCTCCAGTCTCCCAAGACCCCACCCATAGCTAACGATGCAAAAATATCAGCCAGGGTTCCCGCAATTTCTTTAACCTCTTGCAGTCTTCTTGGATATATCTGACCAGGACTAGAAGATTTATCCACCTTCAAACGTTCTCTCATATATCCAACACCACCTCTATTGTGATGTGGACTAACCCCAGGATATCACTACTAACTTCCCCAGCAAGCTAATAAACTTGCCTTGTATTAGTGGTGGTAGAAATTCTGCAACAGAATAATAGTAATAAAACTGCACTCAAATGTTGTTGCATTTGATTTTTAAATATTCACTGTTAATTTTTCTTTTATATGAATTTCAGCTTGCAAAAAATCTTCCTCCACGAACTGTCGGTTACCCGTGGACACTAATTTACAGTACTGCGAAGCATGGCATGAGTCTGAAAACACTGTACCGTAGTATGACTGGTATTGATACACCGATGCTGCTCGTTATTAAAGATAGCGATGGCCAGGTACAGCATGGATATTCAAAGAACAAGACATATTACTTTTATTCTTCTAATTTTGGAAGAGACTTTGTTACACACAGTTAGTTCCGTGACATCGCGTTTCGGCAGCCTGATTTGGCTGTAACGTCGCCGAAGAATTAAGGAGCAGTATTTTCAAGATAGCTTTTCTCTGTTCGCAATAGCGCAAATACGGCAGAGATCAGTTCGCGCACGCGCCAATATCCACACTGAAATTGCCACACTGTTCTGCGCGTACGCCGATGTGAACTGATCATCTTGTCATTCTGCGCATGCGCTGAAGGCTCCGTGCCATTATGTGCGATGTCAGCACCGATCTTCATGCCGTACAGCGCATGCGCCGGTGTCAGCAACCAACTGATCAGCTTTCTGTGAGAGGTACTGGACAGAGAGTAGCTTCCTTCATTTTTTCGTTTACTTTTGTTTCATCAATTAAGTATGACTACAACTTTTATTCAGGCTATGCTGTACTTTTGGGTGATTTTCGAGCAATCGTGAATAATTTTTTTTGCTAGTTTGCCCTGAACCCCACTTTTCCTACGGGCCCCATTATTTATATTGTGATTTTCTATTAAGCAAGATTTCACTGGAATGCAACCAAGGCACTATAGGAGAAACACTTATACAGTGCCATTAATTGTGAATGAAATATCAATATATCAAATACTGAAATTTTCTGAATAAGCTGCTGATCTGATAGTCCTTTAATTTTCATTCTGTGATACTTTGTATTTCCAACTTTTGTCATCTTTAACTTCTTCCTTTTACCTCAGTGGTATGCTACTTTTGTTTGCAATGCAGAGTAATATCAACAGCATGGGTTCAATTCCCATACCAGCCGAGGTTACCATGAAGGACTCTCCTTCTCAACCTCACCCCTCTCGTGAGGTATGGTGACCCTCAGGTTAAACCATCACCAGTTGTCTTTCTCCAACGAGAGAGCTGCCCTCTAGGACAACGGCGAATTTACTTTTACTATTTTATTTATCCCATTGTAATGCTGCTTCACTGTTCTTGTCTGCTGCTGCTTTCGAAAGAGTGATGTGGTCCACCCAGCCATTATTCTTGACTGTGTTCGCTTGATCCATTTCACCTTGTACCTACTGTGCCTGGGGTAAAAAGAAATCCATTCCATTTTCGGGCTATGGAAGACATTGCACAAGCTATACTCATTGTCCTGACTGAAGATGCCATGGGCTGATGTAATATCAGCAAGATTTCACAAGAGTATAAACGAAATTGATTGGTGGCCTAATGAATATGGTTTATTAATCATTTCTTTATTAACTGATTTCCATTGTTCAATTTTATATCCACAGATATTTGGTGCCCTAGCATCAGAACCGTTCAAGGTTAGCGATTGTTTTTATGGAACTGGGGAGACCTTCCTTTTCACCTTCCATCCTGAATTTAAAGTAAGAAACTTACTTGGTCAGGAATGTGATGCTTTTATAATTTAAGTTTATATTTTAGTCATTATATCTTCAATAAAGTCATTTTTTCCATCAGGTCCATGTCATGCTCACTACAGAATTTTCCAGTCAGTTCCACTACTCTTGCTTTTTAAGTTAATTTATCACCTCTGTATCCACCATCCTCGTGCACCGGTGAAATCTGATGGAATTTTTCAAGGAAGTGACAAGTGTTTGGATGAGGGTGTAGTTTATATGTATTTCAACAAGGCTATTGATAAGGTCCCACATGGGAACCTGATAAAGCAGATAAAATTTATGAGATCCAGGGTAACTTGGCAAGATGGATACAAAATTGGGTAAGAACACTGTGTGACTGGAGCCAGTGCGCTTTATGCACATTGGGAGTACTGCATTCTTTTCTATCAGAAGGATGTATTAGCACTTAAGGAGTTGCAGAAGCGAGGCTGGGTGAGCTCAGGTTTTCTTCTTTGGAGCAGAGCAGGGGGAACGTGATAGGCATATATAAGATTGAGGGGCGTAAATAGATAGAGGGAGAATGCAACTGTTTCCTTTAGTTAAGGAAACAGCCGGTCAGTAAAAATGGGTGTGATTTTAAAGTGAAGGGTTTAGAGGGGTGTTGAAGAAAACGCTTTGACACAGAAGATGCACTGCCTGGGAGGGTAGTTGAGATGGGAAACCTCAAGCTTTAAAAAGCACTTGGATGAGCACTTGAAGTGTCAAAACATTCAAGTTATGTCACTTGTGTGGGTAGGAGTATATTTTTGTCGGTAAACTTGGTGAGTTGATGGGTCTCTACTGTTTGAATCAATGTTTAGCGTCTTTTCAGTGCACTGGAACCTTTTCTATATCCAGGAAATGATGGAATACTATCACCAGTGGATCTATCATCTCTGCTGCCACTGGGATGCAGGCATTCAGTCCCAGGAGACTTGACTGCCTTCAGTTCAAGTTGATCACTCAGTACTTTGTCCTGAGTGATGACGTTTGTTCTTAGTTTCTCCATTTCCTTCAGCGTTACCTGTTACTGGTGGGGTGGTACGTGTCTTCCACTGTGAAAACTGAAGCATCATATTGATTTAGTGACTGCTGTTTCCATGTTCCCCACTGTAATCCCCAGTTGCATCTACCAAGGGGCCAACATTAATTTTGGCTATTCTTTCTTTTTATATGTTATCCTACATTTTGTGATCATTTTCATTATTTATTTATTGCTCTCTTTATCTCTTACCTTTGTTGCCTTTAAAATTTGCTTGCCGGCATTTGAGCCATAATGTGAGCCATAATGTGATCCACCAGCTCCCACATCCTGCAGGTACAACACATCACTTGGCCCTGCACCTCCTTGTTTTTTAGATTAGATTCAGGCCCTTCAGCCCAACAAGTCCACATCAACCCTCCGAAGAGTACCCACCCAGATCCATTTCCTTCCATTTATCCCCAACTGATGCACTTAACACTGTGGACAATTTAGCATGGCCAATTCACCTGACCTGTACATCTTTTGTAATCATACTTAATTTCCAATAATCACTTTTTAATCTGTAAAATATTTCTCTTATTTGCCTTTAATCTGAAATTAACTTACTGTCAAATTAATGATGAATCAACAAATTTACAGTTTTCCTATAATGTTAATCTGTTTTGTCCTGGGCCTCTGACTCTTGGCTGCAATTTACTCTGTTAAAAAGACCTTGCAAACTGAACCAAAAGAAAAGCAAAAAGCATCTGTTTCCTCTCAGCACCAAATTCACAGGCTGCTCCTAGTTCCTGAAACACACACACGTACATCAGGCCCAATGTTATTTGAGTTTGTACCAAGCTGCAGGAGTACCGCTGATCTTCACAGAGAATCATCAGCTCTTTTTAACCTTTTTGCAATCTCTTACTACTTATCCACATAAAGCTTCCTGGTTTCAGGCACGCCTTCAATTGGTTCTGATCCTTTCTCAGTGTCATGCCTGTTCTGTAGCAGAGTAATAGTAGCTCCTGTATTTGCATAAATAACAGCCCTACACTCACCAAGTGCAATTAATTGTATTATTAATTGAGAAAATCAGAGCTTTACAAGCACAAGGCAAACCTAGTACGTCAGGGACCACAGCATACTTCAGGTAAACAGCATAAATATTTTGGTTCTTGTCAGCACCAACAAGTAAGTTACAGATTGTAATAACAGAAAAGACTAAAAAGTTGTAACGATTAAAATCACCTGAAGTCTAACCAGCTCAATATGAAAACAGTTCAAAAGCCTGAATGATATCAGAAACTAAAACAAATTGTCCAGAATACTTAGGTCTGGCAGTGAATGTGAAAAGGGAAAATTAACATTCTACGTTGTACTATGTCCACTGCTTTTTGTCATTTATATAAATGATTTGGATGTGACTATAGGAGGTACGGTTAATAAGTTTGCAGATGAGACCAAAATTGGAGGTGTAGTGGACAGCAAAGAAGATTACTTCAGAATACAACAGGATCTTGATCAGATGGCCAGCGGGGTGAGGAATGGCAGGTAGAGTTTAATTTAGATTAAAGTGAGACTGTGTTTTGGAACGGTAAACCAGGGCAGGACTTGTACACTTAATGGTAAGGTCCTAGGGAGTGTTGCTGAACAAAGAGACCTCAGAGTGCAGATTCATAGTTCCTTGAAAGTGGAGTCGAATAGATAGGATAGTAAAGAAGGCATTTGTTATGTTTGCCTTTATTGGTCAGACTACTGAGGAAAGGAGTTGGGAGGTCCCATTGTGGCTGCACAGGACATTGTTTAGGCTCTTATTGGAATACTCATGCAATTTTGGTCTCCCTGCTATAGGAAGGATGTTGTGAAAGTTGAAGGTTTTCAGAAAAGATTTACAAGGATGTTCCCAGGGCTGGCAGGTTTGAACCAAAGAGAAAGCCTGAATAGACTGTGACTATTATCCCTGGAGCATTGGAAACTCCGGAGAGACCTTGTAGAGATTTATAAAATCATGAGGGGCATGGATAGGGTATAAAGGCAATCTCTTTTCCTGAGGTGGGGAGTCCAAAACTAGTCAGCATAGGTTTAAGATGAGAGGGAAAAGATTTAAAAAGGACCCAAGGGAAAACTTTTTCATGCAGATGCATGTATGGAATAATCTGCCAAAGGAAGTGATGGAGGTGGGTGCAATTAAGGAATTTAAAAGCTGGCAATATGAATAAGAACGGTTTAGAGGGATATGGGTCAAATGCTGGCAAATGGGGCTAAATTTATTTAGGATATCTGGTTGGCATGGATGAGTTGGACCGAAGAGACTGTTTCCATGCAGTATATCTCTGTTACTGTAAGTCAGTGACCTTTCATCTGTGTTAGGAATGTCATGGGCTTTTAGCAAGTGAAAAGATGGAAGGATTAGAGAAAAGAACAAATGATCTAAGGCAGGAGAAACTGAGTAACAGAAGTGTTAATGCAGTAAAACACAATAGATGATAAGGCAAGGAAAGAAGCAAAGTATGTATCCATACAAGCTGTGAATTGCAGGAAAATGGCTCTCAATTTGTTCACCATTCTGCACGTCTACTAGTATTCTGTCTCTGTGTTAACTATGCCCAGGTTTCAAAGAAGCAATAGTTTGAGTACGTTGCAGATATGTTTCCATAACAAGGAAAGATAAAGTAAGCACATAGCTTGTTTGATGATATTGTGTGAGTAAGATAAAGCAGAAAAGTGGATAGTACAGTTGAAAATCACATTGAACAGAAAGTTCAAAAGCAAGTGAAAATAGGAATGAGAACCATTAAAAGGGAATCCTTACATCTTCTCATCCATAAAAGCAGTAAACTGATAGAAATGAGTGTGATTCGGGGCCAGAAAAGGTGTTTTAAGTACCTCAGCCTAAAACTTAATAAGTACTTATCTAAGGAAGTCATGCTGCCCAGATTATGGTGAAAAACAAAAGAGAAAGTTGAGACATTGGATGGGCTAAGCATTGCAAAGCAGCAGTAAGCTGTGTAAGGAGGAAAAGATCACATCTAGAGTGAGACGTATAGTTCGGGTAATTTGAGGCGATGTGGGAATAGAACTGGTAAATCTATCTTAATTTTAAAATTCAGTAGTCTAGTTCAAAGATTAATAAATTGGCTGACAGACCTAACTGAAAGACAGTTATCAGTCAGTCACTTGAAGCGTGAATAGGACCTTCATTAGATTAAATTAGAATACATTTAGATTACATTACAGTGTGGAAACAGGCCCTTCGGCCTAACAAGTCCACACTGACCCGCCGAAGCGCAACCCACCCATACCCCTGCATTTACCCCTTACCTAACACTACGGGCAATTTAGCATGGCCAATTCACCTAACCTGCACATCTTTGGACTGTGGGAGGAAACCGGAGCACCCGGAGGAAACCCACGCAGACACGGGGAGAACGTGCAAACTCCACACAGTCAGTCGCCTGAGGCGGGAATTGAACCCGGGTCTCTGGCGCTGTGAGGCAGCAGTGATATTGATTACTATTGAAGCTTAACTAGTAAGAGTCAGCTCAGCGGTTGAAGGACTTACACCCAAAATGTCGACTCTCCTGCTCCTTGGATCCTGCCTGACCTGCCAGGCAGGTTTCCAGTGCCACGCGTTTTGGACAAGTAGGAGGCCGGAAGAACACAGCAAGTCAGACAGCATTAGGAGGTGGAGAAGTTGTCATTTCACGTGCAAACCTTCAGGAATGGAGGTGGGAGTAGGGGAAGCTGTAGATGATGTGGGGGGATGGGGTTGGTGGCGGTGGGAAAGATTATGAGTAGGGAGAGGGTGGGTGTGGTGAGGTAGTGATAGTTGAATACAGGTGGTGGGTGTGACCCGGTTGGTTGATGGGAGGAATGACTCTGGTTGGTAGTTGGAAGAAAGTGTCAGTTGAAGGGATAGAAGGGAGGAGACGGTGGATGGGTGGTAAAGTTATTTGAAATTAAACCTTAATGCTGAGTCCTCAGGTCGTACCCACCACTTGTATTCACCTATCACAGCTTCACCATTCTGCCCCTATTCCCACCCATAACCGTAACTCCCCACCCTTATCTGTAGTTCCCCCATCCCCACCTCCATTCCTGAAGAAGGGTTCTACCCAAAATCTCGATTTCTCAACCTTGTGATGCTGCCTAGCTTGCTGTGTTCTTTCAGTCTCTTGTCTCCTTTGGATTCCAGCATCTATAGTTGTTTCTGTCTCTAAGTGTATTTAAAAGAGAGCTTGTCCAGTCAGGAAAGACTGATCATATTTGGAGTTGGAGACAGCCTTAGTATATAGTTCGTGAAATTTGGAGGCATCGTGGATTTTCAGTATAGAGGGAAAAGAGGTACTTTTTACTTGCTTTGTGTTTAGTTTCATAGCTTGTAAGGCTTTTGTTAAACAGGATAAATTGAAATGTGGAATCAGGGCCCAGCACAACAGGTCATAGATAAACTATACATTCATTGGTTGTTGATAGCTACTAATCTGACTATCTTTTACAGCTTACTTTTAGTTTGAAGTTAAATAAGGGAAGCATTTACAGGCTACAAACCAAAGGATGAGTAGGAGTTTTTTAAAAGCCAAATTTAGAACTCACTGTATAGATACAAATGCAGGGCAGGTGATGTTTTGTATTTGCATGATGTGAGCGCCTCATCTGGAGCAAAGCATTAGTTGCTTAAGGAGCCATAGCTCTGAGTTGATGATCTGGAGTCTGAGCTTCAACATGGTGACACGTTGAAGGGGAGCTGGATGCTGTGTTTCAGGAGGCCGTTCAGTCCCTCAATTAACTATTTTTAATTCAGTCAGCGGTTAAGGACAGGAAGATGTGACTGAGAGTGAGGCAGGTAGAGGGATCTAGTTGGTAGTGCTGAAGAAGGCTCAGCTGTTGAATGTGTCTAACAGGCTTGCAATTCTTCATCCCTGTCTAGGTCAGAATGGCAGTATAGGGAGGATGAGCAAACTCATCGAAGCATCGTCTTACAGGGAGCCATTAAAGAGGGGGGAGAAAAGAGAAATGATATCGAATTAGGGATAGTATAATTAGGGAAATAGCGACAGTTCTCTGTGGATCGAGAGTTTGCTTAGTGCTAGAGTTTGGGATATCTCATCTCGGCAGCAGAAGAATTTGAAGTGGGAGGGCAAAATCCAGTTGTCATGGTCCATATAGGTACCAATGATATAACTAGAAAGAGGAGAGGGCTTCTGCTGAGGGAATATGACCAGCTACAGGCTCAGTTGAAAAGAGAACCAAAAGAGTAATAATCATTGGATTGTAGCAGGAGAAACAGGTTTGACTTCATGGAAGATTGTGGAAAAAGTTTGAAGACTGAGGAGAGGTTTGCTCAGTAGAGGTTATTAAAGTTTCCAGAACAAGTAATAGAAGGCAGTATATGGAAAATGTCAGGAATCTAACTTGCAGATAACAGGACAGTATTGAGAAGATGGGCAGTTAATAACGAACTGTGAGTTTTGTACTTAAATGCATGCAGAATATGAAGCAAGGAAAATGAGCTTGTTATGAAGATTGAAGTTGGCAGGCATGATACTGTAGGTATCACAGAGTTGAAGGTCTATAAAATCAGCAGAGGCATAGAAAGGTAGATGGCCAACAGCTTTTCCCCATGAAAGGCGAACCCATAGGTTTAAGATGAGAGGGGAGAGATACAAAAGTGTACAACGGGACCATTTTTTCATAGTGTGGTCAGTATCTGGAATGGGCTGCGGTGGTATCTGGAATGGTGGTGGCGAGTACAATTTTGTCGTGTATGAAACATTTGAATAGGTATGTGGACAGGATAGATATGGAGGGATATGGACCAAACGCAGGTTAATGGGAATAGATTAATTGTGAAAACTGGGCAGCATGGACAAGTGGACCAAAGGATCCATTTCCATGCTGTAAACCTCTAACTCTGTGGCTGCAAGGACTAAAGGTTGGGAACTAAATATCCAAGGAAAAGCATCCTGTCAAAAGGACAGACAGATAGGCAAAGGGAACAGGGTTGCCTTGTTAGTAACAAACAATTAAATTGAGAACAAGAACTGATACAAAGTTAGAATGTGTAGAATCTGTGTGGGTGAAGGTGAGGAAATGCGAAGGATTAAAATGCTATGCTGAGTTATGTACAGGTTTCCTAGCAGTAGTCAGGATATTGGGGAAGAAAATGTCAGGATTTGAAAAGGCATGTATGGAAGACACTGTTACAATAATCATGGGGACTTCAATATGCAGATGGACTGCAAATCAGGTTGGAAGTCGATCTCAAAAAAAATCTATGGAATGTCGACAAGATAGTTTTTTCAAACAAGTGGTAAAGGCCACTGGATAATATGTACTTTTACATATATATAAGGTAAATGAGGCAAGAGTGGACATTGGACCACTGGAAAGTGAGGCTGAGGAAGTAGTGTAGGGAGTAAAGAACTGATGGAGAAACTGAATAGTACTTTGCATCAGTTTTTGGAGGGAAGGTACCAGCACCATGCCAGACCTTCAAGAGAATCAGGGGGCAGAGATGAATGTAATAGCATTGATGTTAGGAAACCTGAAAGATCTCAAGATGGATAAATTTCCTGGACTAGATGGACTACACCCCAGAGTTCTGAAGGAGAAGATTGTCGAGGCATTGGTGGTGATGTCTCAGCAATCAGTGGTGTCTGGGAACATCCCAGAGCACTGGAAAATGTAACACCCCTGTTTAAGATGGGAGGGAAGCAGAAGATAGGAAACTGTAGGCCAGTTTGCATGACCTCAGTCAGTGGTATTGTACAGCATTTTATTTAAAGATACAAAGTACTTAGAAGTCCAAGGTACAATAGGGCTGAATCAGCATGACAGGAGGATATGCCTGACAAATCTGTTAGAATTCTTCAAAGAGGTAACAAGCAATTTAGACAAAGGAGAGCCATGGACATGATCTATTTGGGTTTCCCAAAGATCATTGACGACTTATCATACATGATGCTGCTAAATAACATAAGAGAAAGTTAGGGGCAAAGTGCTGACATGGATTTAGATTTGGCTGACTGGCAAAAAAGCAGAAAAACAGGAGTCTTTTACATGGTAGCTGGTGATTAGTGGCGTTCTGCAGGAATCAGTGGAACCACAACTATTCACATTTGATGTTAATGAGCTGAACAAAGGAACTTAGAGCATTATTATTTGCTAGTGGAGGACAGATTTGTTGAGGAGGCAACAGAAGGACTTGGACAAGCAAGGAGAGTTGGTAAAGAAGTGAGAGATAGGATTCAATATGGGAAGATGCCCGCACTGTTCAGGGATGTGTAGGTTAGTTGTGTTAGCTATGGGAAATGTAGGATTACAGGGAAAGGGGAGGGTGATGGGTCTGGGTGGGATCCTCTTCAGAAGGTCTGAGTGGACTTATTGGGCCGAATGGCCTGTTTCCACACTATGAATTGAATGGAAATGAGTCCTGTTATCTGGATCCTAAGCATCTGCTTTTTTGTGTGTGAAGCTGACATCCCAGATTCAAAAGAGTAATTTTGAATGCTTGGAATCCAGATAGCAAAGACTTTACTTTATTAGCAGTTAGAGAATAGTGTTTCTGGTGCTTTCTGAAATCTAGTTCAAGACCGATAAAGACAACATGTTGTTGCCAGGTATACAAGTATTTGAGTGGTCTTGGCCACACATTCTAAAATGCATATTGGTCTTGTAATAGGAGATTTGAGTTCTCCCACCCTCTTCATGTCTCTTGTGAAACCAGAAGGTTCATTTCATGTAAAGCCCACAACATTCCCTTCCCTCTTACGCGCAAATTATTGGGTGTTTACTGTATTGCATTTTCCTGGGGATTAATGTTTGGTCTACTGCTTTTCCTGATTTTGATGAATGACCCAGACTTTTGTGTTATGGATACAATTTCAGAATTTTCAGATGACAAAGCTTGATGTGTTATAACCTAGAGAGGCTGGTGCAATGGACAAACGAGGCAGCTGAAATTTAATGCAGGGTTATTCATTTTGCTGAGAAGCACAATATAAAACAAAGGGTGCAATTGTAAAGTGGAAGCAGCAATTTCAGGGAAATTATGCACAAATTATGGAAGATGAGAGCAAAAACAGAAATTGCTTGAAAAGCTCAGCAGGTCTAGTAGTATCTATGGAGAGAAATCAGTTAATGTTGTGTTTCCAGAATTCAGAACTTCTCAGAAGATGGTCGAGCAATTGCCTGTTCAGAACCCGTTTGAAAGTACATTACCCCTCACTTCTCTATTAATTTCTTTTTGTTCTACTAGCCCCTCCAGGCATGTTGCAGTCAGTTGGTATCATTCTCAGTGTCGGTTGTACCTGCAGATTTGCAAGTCAGCTAGAAATTGGGAAAGTATTCAAAATAGCAAAGCTGATAGGAAGAACCTGTTCCCATTGTTCAGCTATGTCATACCTCTGGAGCAGGTGGGTCTTGAATCCAGGCTTTCCTGGTCCGGGATACCACTGCATCACAAGAGCCCCTCAGGAGAGGATCAAAGATTAGATAACACTGATCTGAAGTGAAGGGCCAGATGAAACATGAACAAACCTGTTTTTAACAGAAGGTGGTTATGATCTGGGAAAACACTGCTCGAAAGTGTGTTGGAATTCATTTCACAAAGGCCTTCATACAGGGAATTAATAATCTGAAGAGCTACTGGGTGTGGGACCAGGAGTAGTTGTGTATTTTGCAGGGAGTCAGCATGGGTAAGATGAATCAAATGGCTGCCTCCTGTGTTTTAACCACTCTGTGATTCTGTGTTTGCGAATTCCTTGAAATGTGTTGCTTTGTAATAGAGTTATGCAAAACATATTGAAACATGTTTGGAATTTCACCTAAAAACAAAATAACTTCCCTGGAGAAACCGTGTTAAGTAGCTAAGTAGCTGAATTTGGTATTGAATGGAAGTTGCCGGACTAATTACAGTTTATTATTATAGTACAAGTATTACAGCGTTGCACAAGCACTTTTCTAAGTGAAGCAAATTATTGTTTTACAGATATTCAAGTGGACAGGTGATAATATGTTCTTCATAAAAGGAGACATGGATTCCTTGGCCTTCGGTGGTGGAGGGTAAATGATGTTTTCATAGCATATTAAGTCTTTATTTTTTTTATCAGATTCTAAGGAATTTTGGCCAGTGCTACAAAGAATTAGGTGCATTTTTAACCAAAATTATGTGAACAGCATTTTTTAGGTGAGTATTGTTAATAACGTTGGAAGAATAGTTGGTCACAGTTGTATATTGACATTTAACAGGAGCATATCACATCAAATAAAACTTCGCACAATTTATTATAGAACATTGCCTTTGCTAATAGGATCAGAATTCACATGGTACCCGGTTATAGTCCAACTGGTTTATTTGAAATCCCAAGCTTTCGGAGCACTGCTGCTTCGTCAGGTGGAGCAGTGCTCTAAAAAGTTGTGATTTCAAATAAACCTGTTGGACTATAACCTGGCGTCATGTGACTTCTGATCTTGTTCATCCCAGTACAATATCGGCACCTCCACATCTTTGTTAATAGAAAACACAGCAGCTGTTCCATTCTGCAAAGGCCAATGCATTGAATGATTTGTTAAGCTGGATCAGAGGAAATGCTTGAATCAGATGCTGGGAGTACTGCTTGAATACAGTGCTGCTAACTGAAGCAGGGTGATCTTTCGATTCCAGCCTCAGGCAATACTTTGTGGAGTTTGCACATTCTCCCCATGTCTGCTTGGGTTTCGTCCCTCAATCCAAAGATGTGCAGGCTAGGTAAATTGGTCGTGCAAAATTGTCAATAGTGTTCAGGGATGGAGAGGTTAGGTGCATTGGTCAGGGTAAATGTTGGGGAATGAGTTTGTGTGGATACTCTTCGGAGGGTTGGTGTGGACTTGTTGGGCCAAAGGGCCTGTTTCCACACAGTAGGGATTCTAAACAAAAATAAATAAATATTTGGTATTCATTTTTCTGCTGCTGCTTGATTATTGGTCATTATCTCTGTCTAAAGATGACTGACTTTTTAAAAAATGTATAAATCGCATCCACATAAGCAGAGGCATTTATTAGACACCAGTACGAGAATAACCAAGTGCAAATCTTGATCAGACGTTTTGAAGAGGAGACCAAATTAGTAAACTGAAAAATGGCTGTTACTACTAACATAAGAACTCGGAGCAAGAGTAGACAATTCAGCCCCTTGAAAATGCTCCACCATTTAATATAATCATGGCTGATCCTATCCCCTCAACTTCACTTTTCTGCCCGGGTCCCATAACCCTGTTACTAATTAAAAATCTACCTTTTTAAATTTATTCAGTGTCCGCTGCACTCTGAGATGGTGAATTCCGCATATTCAGTACAGTTTGAGAGAAGGAAGGACTCTTCTGTTGTAAATCTGCCAAACTTTAGATTGCTCCAGAGGGGAATATCCATTATCTGTTCATTTTGCCAATTTTCTTTAACATTTTATACCTCAATTAGCTCTTGTCTCATCTTCTAAACTCCAGCAAACATAATTCTAAACTACTCAATCTCCCCTCCATTTCTAGAATTGGACCTTTTCTGAACTGCCTCCAACACAATTCCACTCTTTTATATGGCCTTCCAGAAGGCATCCGATGAAGCCCCTGGATAAATTGAAGCCAAATTATTCATCTGGAAAATATATAAACTGAGAGCAAGCAGGCATGATAATGAATAATTACTCTAATGGGCATGGTTGTAACAATGGGATAATGCAAGGATCTATATTTGAGTCTCGACTATTCACTCTATTCATTAACAAACCTATGTGTCTTTTTATCTATCCCTAATATTCAAATTTACAAATGTTAAGTGGGCAAATCTGGAAACTGGTTGTCCATGTTGGGA
The DNA here is from genome assembly GCF_004010195.1 of Chiloscyllium plagiosum. NCBI lineage: Eukaryota > Metazoa > Chordata > Chondrichthyes > Orectolobiformes > Hemiscylliidae > Chiloscyllium > Chiloscyllium plagiosum. Next base: position 69,783,236 of record NC_057713.1, read on the forward strand.
CCTAAAATGGTTAAAATAAGGTACTTTCTAAATAGTGGAAAACTAGGTCGAGATGGACCTGGGACGGATGTCTAGAAGAATAGAATATCACAATTTCTTTGGAGACTAATAATGTGAAAAACCAAACTCCCCAAATTACCCCAACAGAACTCCCAGATTGAGAAGGTTTTAGGATTTTAAGCTTTTTTTCATGAATCAAGTGGAAAATGAACATTATTTACAGACTAAGTTACATATCAAATCGCAAATTAAATTAAAGGTCATCTCAACAGAGTATTGAGAGTTCCTAGGCTCTAGACTTTCCCTGGATTCATCCCGAAAACCGCGAAAGATTTGCTTCTCGCCCAATCGTGCAACTCTGTGTCTGACTTGCCACTTCCCTATTGTGAACTGTTGCTGTGAAGCAAGTGAGGGAGTGCGACAGGCGGCAAGGAAGGGAGGGATGGACACTAAGAAAGCCACAGGAAAGATAAACTGCACAAAAGGCATATAGTGAATACTAGGGGAAAGTGAGGACTGCAGATGCTGGGAATTAGAGTCGAGAGTATGGTGCTGGAAAAACACAGCAGGTCAGGCAGCATCCGAGGAACAGGAGAATTGACATTTCAGGTAAAGCCCTTCTTCAGAAATACTGTTGGATCAAACTGAAGGCAGCAAAACAGAGACCAGTTCTGGCAAAATCCTATAACACTCCTACTACAGCATATCCGATGGACTTGTAGTTCTGCTGAGGTGCTCCATTGCAAGAGTTCCATTGTAATATAACTTTGTCTCTGCAGTGATTGTTGGTACCTTGAAGGAGGAGGAGTTCTTAACCCCAATTGTTCATTTCACCACCCCTCTTTTAAATTCTACTTTTTGTTGCTCTTCCTCCTTTGAATTCCAATTGATGTCTAGCTTCCTCAATTTATACCATTAAGAATATTCTGCTCTTGCTTAAACTCCAAATGATGAATCCATTATTACCAAACCCTGTCTGTCTCAGCTCCTGATTTTAAGCTGATTTCTGTTTTCTCAGCTGCAATTTTCAAATTATTTTGTGGTTGTTCCAAGGCATTCATGAGTGCAATGTTTTTGATGCATCTCACTTGGATTTCAACAGGGCTTTTGAAAAGGTTTACATGGTGTCCAGTGGGCATCCCACAGCGGTCAGTATTGGAACCCTTCCTATTTGTGGTTCATATAAATAATTTAGCCTGGAATATAGGAGCGTTAATACAATAATTAGTAGGATAGTGAATAGGAGGACAGCCTTAGATTATAGGGAGATATCGGCAGCTGGTCAGATAGCTAATCAGTGACAAATAGAGTTCAGTCCGGATAAATGTGAGATGATGCATTTGGACAGAACAGACAAGGCAGGGAGTAATGCAAGCACTGAGAATCAGAAAGAACTTGGTGTGAGTATACACCGACCCCTTAAAATTGCAGGACAGATAGAAAAAGTGTCTAAGAAGTTATATGATATACTTGGCTTTATTAGCAAAGACAAAGAGTTTGAGTGAAGAAATAATGCAAGGACTGTGAAAACCGATGGATAGGCCACAACTAATTATGTATGCCATTTTCTGGGATCCACATAAGAGGAGGGGTGTGACTGCATTGAAGAGAGTGCAGAGGAGATTGACCAGGATTGGGCTGGAGAGTTTTATCTGTTAAGAGAGTCTGGACAAACGGGTTGTTTTCCTTAGAGCAGAGGAGATTGAGGGGACATGATTGGCATCTGTAAAATTTGAGGGACAGAAATCTTCCCTCTTGATGGAGGAATCAGCAACTGGGGGCATAGTTTTAAGGTAAGGAACAGAAGGTTTAGAGTAAGTGTGGGGACTTTTTCACTGAGGGTAGTGGGAATCTGGAACTCACTGCCTATAAGGGTGATTTGAGGCAGAAATCCTCATTGCATTTAAGAAGTATTTAGATCTGTGAATGCAATGCCAAGGTTGTAAGCCAAATGCTGGAAAATGGGATTAAAATAGTTAGATATTGTTTTTGACTGGTGCGGATGTGATGGGCCTAATGGTCGTTTTCCGTGTTGTGTATATCTATGACTCTGACTATTATCATAAAAGCCTGAGCCCTAAAGGTACTCGCATTAGGTACTCCTAATGAATATAGGAAATATGGAATTTTGTTTATTTAAATTCTGCAAAAGTTGTTTGTTTTTCTGTCTTATGGTCTTGGCGAATCAGCCTGCAATAGCCCCAAACTTTTTTAAGATCCCGTTGCAATCCAAAATGAAAAAAGAGCCAAACTTACCAAGCAACTCTCATGAAAACCCTGTTTAAAGATGCAGTGTTTTCTGTAACAATCTGTTACAAATTCAGCATGAATTAAATGTCAGGGCAAATTGCAGGTAATGCAGTATAAATTATAAATTGATATGCGTAACTCAAATCTGGACAGTCCTCTCAGCACATCTCTCACTAACCATTACCAAAGCCTTTCAAAACTCAGCTTTCCCCTGAATTTTTTCATAACTTTATACTTAATTTTATGCTTCCAGTCAGAGAGACTTACATCAAGGGAAAGAATTACTGTCTTCTCTATCTATGCCCCTCATAATTTCCACATCTCAATCATGTCTTAGGGTGGCACTGCTATCTCATAACGCCAGGGACCTGGGTTTGATTCCAGCCTCTGGCGACTGTGCAGACTCCACACAGACATTCTCCCTGTGTCTGCATGGGTGCTCCAGTTTCCTCCCGCAGTCTGTAAATGTGCAGGTTAGGTGAATTGGCTGTGCTAAAGTGCCCATTGTGTTCATGGGTGTGGAGATTAGGTGCATTAGTCAGGGGAAATGTAGAGTAATAGGGTAGGGATATGGGTCTGGTTGGGATACTGTTTGGGGGGTCGGTGTGAACTTGTTTGGCCAAATGACCTGTTTCCATGCTGTAGGGATTCTATGTTTTCTATATCCCCTTTCAATTTCCTCTGCTCTAAGGAAAACAACTCCAATCTGTCTGATCTCTCTTAATAGCTAAAACTCCTGCATTATTCAAGTCCATCTTCTCTGCAGTCTGCCCAGTGCAATCTGATCCCTGAAAATGGCAAACAATACTGTCAGTACCGGTATCCTTCATCTTGTATTTTCTAAAGTGTCCACGTTAATGATTTTAGCCTGTTTTGTTGTTATCCTTATAAAGCACCTTTACAGTTTCTCAATGGAAAAAAGTTGATTAACCTATTTTTGATCATGGTTCTCCAACTGATGGCCTTTTTTCTTTATAGAGGAGAAATTGGATTGTGGTTGGATGGGGATCTATACCACGGACGTAGCCACTCATGTAAAACGTTCGACAACTGCATCCTTTCAAAAAGGGAAGACTTCTACGTACAGGACATTGAAATATGGGCATTTGAGTGAAAGGACAAATCTTTACATAAGCACTGAAGGAATTCAATGTGTCCGATGTAAGACCCTAAATCTGACCAAGCATCGATAATGAAGTTGAATCTAGGCAAATTAAAAAAAAACAAATTATCATCAGTTGGGCCACCACATTTGTTAGCAGGTCTGTAAAGAAAAATTCGATCTGAACCCAATCTAAGAATGTATTGCCATTAGTAGTAACAAAACATGTTTTTAAAAGTCAAAACACCAGCCACATACTCTGAAGTTTTGGCAACATTTAAATTGAACCCTGACAAGTCGTAGTTGCACTAAAATGATGGGGTCAGAAATCACCCGAACAAATTCTATTTACTTCTGTTTGAAAAACGTATCTGGGTAATGCTGTCACTGATGATGGTGCTGCAGCTTTGAGACTGATGCTGTCAACATTTTGGGTCAACTGACAAAAACACATTTCACATTCAGCCTGTATAGGGCTTGATGCTGTTCTGTGGCAAAACCAATGAAAGAACTAAAAACGTATTCAGGAAGAAGCCTCATGTTGCTGGATAAATGACAGCAGAATTTTGCAGGGTATTTTTGTTATGCCTGTGTAGTTTCCGGCAAACGTGAAAAAGCATATACTGTATTTATTGGTCAGATTTATTCTACAGTTTAGCTTCATAGCACACCAAACTCCCAAGCACCCATAGTTGTGCTGTCTGTCAGTGGGTGTATGTTGTGAGTATAGCTGACACCACTCTAAAACAGAATAGTAATAGATACTGTAGATGTTAGGATAATTCTATAGACTTGTGGAATTTATAGATTATTGTCAAGTAATGTCAAACAACCTTGGCAGGCAACAATCATTTATGCCTTGGTCACTGCAAATGATTAATGCCATCTAGAGATTAACAAAACAGTTTCAGAATGAAAATAATTAAACCCTATTGCAGGTTTTCTTTGTATTTTATCAAGTCTAGAACCTGATTGTGTTTTACAAACTATTCCTGTTCTGGGTGTGAAATTAGTTTTCTTCGTGCTGAAAATCCAGCTGCAATGTATTATAATACTCTGTAAATCAAAGTACTGCATTGTTCCTCAGTTGAGAAAATGAAATGGTGAGTTGCTTATGGCACTTTGAATTATGACAGAAATAAACGCAGGCCAATTAATTTTATTGGTTTTTGTTGTAGTCTTGTACAGTTTATTTCCAAATTTAAAATGTTAAACTGATAGGAGAGAGTTGCTGCATTCATAAAGGGCATATTAATTTTGTGGGCTGTTTATTTATGCTGAATGTGAAAAAATGCAGAGATCAGTTCTCTCATTTCTGTCTAATGTTCTGTATCTTTGTTAGGATGTAGCCTGAATGTTTACAGATTTTGGATGTGAATTGTAAATAAATACAGCAGCTTTTATTTCCTTTGTCTTCCACAGCAGTATTATTGTCTTTGTGGAATTACAGCTACCTAACAAAACTATTTAAAATAAGCTTAGAATTATCACAATGTAAGATTGATGAATAGTAGAATAAATTATTGGAACCAAATACCCTGGTCTGAATTCATTCAGTTTCAGTAAATTATACAGCCCATGAAGAGGCTAGTTTTTTTTTGTGCATGGAATACGAAGTTGCTGCCTCAGTCAGCAATTGTTGCCATTCCTAATTGTCCAGAGGACAGTTGTGTCAATGATCTTATTATTGATTGGCTGAATTGGGAAGATGAATAGAATGCGGTGGTGAATAATGTTAGTGCTACAGGTATAAACGTCAAATCAACTGCGCAAGAGACCAGCCTCTTTAGTTGATAGTCATGGTTGTATCTCCCATGGAGAGAGAGATCCCCATAATCATTTGCGGAATATGGCTAATTACCAAATGAATGATTGCTATAAACATTTTCGTATGGTTTTTAAATGCTCATATGCACTGTCAATTAATTTCTGCACATTCTGTGAACTCTACCTTCGTTCAGCGGAATGGAATGATAAAAAAAACTCCTGTGCTGTACTATTGCGTAAAAAACAATTTTAGCAATGAAGAAAGTTTTGAGCCTTATTGAATCTGTTGCATCAGCCAACGAATCCATTATCTCTAACTGTCTAGAGTATGTATATTATTGCACAGAGCAATGTGGCAGGTGATGGCCCATTTCTTGAATCTTGTTATATTTTCATGACCTTAGTTTCAACTTATGTACATGGTAGTAGATTTCAACTCTGTGAGATAAATATTTTGCTTTAACAAGTCCAAACTTCCGAATAAGAATGACAAGTTTCGCATTTTTTAAACAGACTGTCAATACATGGACTTCAATGAGGTTCTCCATGGGAGACTGGTTAGTAGGGTTAGATCTCTCTGAATACTAGCCATTTGAATACAGAACTGGTTCAAAGGTAGAAGAAAAGGCTGGTGATGGAGGGTTGTTTATCAGACTGGAGGCCTGTGACCAGTGGAGTGCCACAAGGATGATTTGGATGTGAGCATTAGTAAGTTTGCAGATAACACCAAAATTGGAGATGTAGTGGACAGTGAAGGTTACCTCAGATTGCAGCAGGATCTTGATCAGATGGGCCAAATGGGCTGAGAAGTGCAAGATGGATTTTAATCCAGATAAATGCGAGGTGCTGCATTTTGGGAAAGCAAATCAACAGGACTTGTACACTTAATGTTAAGGTCTTAGGGAGTGTTGCTGAACAAAGAGACCTTGGTGTGCAGGTTCATAGCTCCTTGAAAGTGGAGTTGCATTGTAACAGTGAAGAAGGCATTTGGCATGCTTTCCTTCAGAGTATTGAGTACAAGAGTTGGGAGGTCATATTGCGGCTGTACAGAACATTGGTTAGGCCACTGTTGGAATATTGTGTGCAATTCTGGTCTTCCTATCGCAAAGATGTTGTGAAACTTGAAAGGGTTCAGATAAGATTCTCAAAGATGTTGCCAGGGTTGGAGAATTTGAGATGTAGGGAGAGGCTGAACAGGCTGGGGCTTTTTTCCCTGAAGTCTGAGAGATGTTTACAAAATCATGAGGGGCATGGATAGGATAAATAGACAAAGTTTTTTTCCCTGGAGTGGGGGAGTCCAGAACTAAAGGACATAGGTTTAGGGTGAGAGGAGAAAGATATAAAAGAGACCTAAGGTGCAACTCTTTCATGCAGAGTGTGGTTCGTGTATGGAATGAGCTGCCAGAGGAAGTGGTGGAAGCTAGTACAATTGTAACATTTAAAAGGCATTTGAATGGGTATATGAATAGGAAGAGTTTGGAGGGATATGGGCCAAGTGCTGGCAATTGGAACTAAATCTGGTTGGTTTTGGCGGGTCAGACCGAAGGGTCTGTTTCTGTGCTGTACATCTCTATGACCAAATGTAATTTATTCTGAGCATTAAACTGAAGCACAAACACTGGCTGCAAGAACAGGTCAGAGACTCTAAATGCTGCAACAAGTAGATCACCACCTGATTCTCCAAAGCCTGTCCACCATCTACAAGGTGGTGTCCATCTCCAAAGCCTGTCCATCAAATTATCCATTGTTTTAATACATGTCATCTGACAATAAAACAAAACGTTGCATTGTAACAGCAAGACATTGAGTACTCAAAGTGCAGTGAATAGGCATTGACAGTTTTCCTTTACTGTTGCAAAATCAGATTAAAAGCCTGTACAGAGTGTGATGGAATACTTCCCACATATTGGATTGGTGTAACTCCAACAGAACTCATTGATACCAGCCAAGACAGAGACCTGATATGATGTCATCATTTGATTGGTACTACATCCACAAGCATCCATTCACTCCACCACCACCATTCAGTAGCAGCTGTGTGTTCCATGACTCCTACTACTTTCTGCGTAAAGAAACTACCTCTGATATCTGTTCTATTTATATCATCCCTCAATTTCAAGCTATGTCTCCTTGGGGGGAAGCCATTGCCATCCGATGAAAAAGGCTTTCTCTGTCCACTCTAACCCTCTGATTATCTTGTACAGGGTAAAGCAGTTGATGTGGTAAATATAGATTTCAATAAGGCATTTCATAAGGTTCCCCAAGGTAGGCTATTGCACAAAATATGGAGGATTGAGGGTGATTTAGTGGTTTGGATCAGAAATTGGCTACCTGGAAGACAGAGGGTGGTAGTTGATGGGAAATGTTCGTCCTGGAGTTCAGTACTGCAAGGGTCTGTTTTGGCTCCACTATTGTTTGTCATTTGAACTGGTTAGTAAATTTGCAGATGACACTAAGGTCAGTAAAGTTGTGGATAGTGGTGAAGGATAGTAGGTTACAGAGAGATATAGATAAGTTACAGAGCTGAGCTGAGAGTTGGCAAATGGAATTTGATGCAGAAAAGTGAGAGGTGATTCACTTTGGAAGGAGAAATGCAGTGTACTGTGCTAATGGTAGGATTCTTGGTAATGTCAATGAGCGGAGAGATCTGTGTCCAGGTACATAGATCCTTGAAAGTTGCCACCCAGATTGATAGGGTTGTTAAGAAGACAAACAATGTGTTAACTTTTACTGGTAGAGGGATTGTGTTTCGCAATCATGAGATCATGCTGCAGCTGTACAAAGCTCTGGTGCGGCCACATTTGGAGTATTGCGTACAGCTCTGATCACCACATTATAGGATGTGGAAGCTTTACTAGGATGTTGCCTGGTATGAAGGTCTGAAAAGGAAAGGCATATGGACTTGAAGCTGTTTTTGTTAGAGAGAAGGTTGAGAGGTAACATCCACCTGTTTGGTCACCTTCTCAAAGAATTCTCAGTTTTGTGAGTCACAACCTGAGAGGCACAAAATCGTGTTGACTATCTCTAATCAACTTATTATTTTCTAGATGATTATAAATAACCCTTATAACCCTTCCAACATCTTACCCTCAACCGAAGTAAGGCTCACAGGTCTGAAATTTCC
>NC_057713.1:69791978-69839087 GCF_004010195.1 Chiloscyllium plagiosum
CTATTAAGCTGATGGAAATGATGGTCATTGACAGTGTTATCAAGCTACACTTGCAAAGGGATAACCTGCTCAATGACGTTCAGTTTGGGCTCTGCCTGGGCCACTCAGCTCCTGATTTCATTATAGCCGTGCTCCAAACACGGTAAAAAAAGGGCTGAGTTCAAGAGGTGAGGTTAGAGTGCCCTTGACACCAGACATCATTTGACTGAGTGTGGCATCAAGGAGCCTCAGCAAAACTGGAATCAACAGAAAGCAGGGGAAAAAAAAAATCAACTGCATTATAAGATGGTTGTTGTCATCTTAATCACAGGACATCTCTCCAGGAGTTCCCGCACCCAACCATGTTTAGCTGCTGTATAAATGACCTTCATTCCACATAAGCTCAGAAGTCATGATGGTCACTGATGATTGTTCAGCACCATTTGTAACTCCTCAGATGCTGAAGCACTTCATGTGCAGCAAGACCTGGACAACATCCAAGTAACAGTCATGCCACACACATGCTAGGCAACAATCATCTCCAAAAACAGGGTTATTGGGTTAGTTTACAGAATGCATTATCTGGAAATGTCATGAAGGTAGGTTCAACCGAGGCATTCAAGGGGCATTTAATTTTTTTTTCTGGACAGTAATATGTGCATGGATGTAGGGTACAAAGGCAGGAGATTGACACAATATAACAAAGCCAGTACAGACAAGATGTGCCCAATGGCTTCCTTTTGCACCATAATAATTCTGAGATTTGATGATAATATGCAGAGTCCTGGTTATGAGTTTGCTCACTGAGCTGGAAGATTTGTTTTAAGACATTTTGACACTATACTTAGTAACATCAGTGAGCCTATGGTGAAGTGTTGGTGTTATGTCCCATTTTCTATTTATGAATCTAAGATGGGTGAGATCATTTCTGATTATTTTTCTCTGAGGATGGTAGATGGGGTCCAAATCAATGCATTTATTGGTGGAGTTCTGGTTAGAATGCCAGGCCTCTTGGAATTCTCGTGCATGCTGCTATTTAGCTTGCCCAAGGATGGATGTGTTGTCCCGGTCAAAGTGGTTTCCTTCTTCGTCTGTGCGTAAGGATACTCTTGATAGTGGGCCATGTTTTTTGGTGGCTAGTTGATGTTCATCTTTCATGGTGGCTAGTTTTCTGTCTGTTTGTCCAATATAGTGTTTGTTAGAGTCCTTGCATGGTATTTTGTAAATGATATTTGTTTTGCTGGTTGTTTAAATTGGAACCTTTAGGTTCATTAGTCACTGTTTTAGTGTGTTGGTGGGTTTGTGGGCTACTATAATGCCAAAGGGTCTGAGCAGTCATTTCAGAGATGTCTTTGATGTAAGACATGCAGAAGCAGAAGTGCAGAGACTGGAACCAGCAGCCCTCCCAACTATCCAGACCAAACGTTGGGTCTACTCAGTGGATGACAGCTTTGTCATCACAAAACGAAACAAATTAGAGGAAACCTACAACACCATCAACAATATCCTTACTGGTATAAAATTCACAAAAGGGGAGAATGACAACACACTCCCATTCCTAGACATAACTGTTGACAGGGTTACAGAGTTCGGGTGGGATGTTATTCCAAGGATTGCTGTGGACTTGATGGGCCAAATGGCCTGCTTCCACACGGTTGGGACTCTATCATTCTAAAATTCTTGATCTTGCACCATTTTTCCAGCCACACATTCATCGGTCTTATCCGCCTATTTCTGCGGTTATTTGCAGGTGGCACTGAGAATAATCCAAAGTTTACTACATTTGAGGCCCTGCTTTCCACAATTTCACTTAATTCCTAAATTCAGATTGCTGGACCACATTGCTGCTCCTACCCAAGTCATTTATACCAACACTGACCACAACCTCTGGCTGTTTACTCTCCCAGAGGAACATCCTGCAGTTTCTCTCTTACATTCTTCACCTCGGCACCAGGGAGATGACATACCACCCCGAGATAAAACAGCTTTGGAAGATATGCAAGAAATGGATTTTACGAATGCTAAACCTGAGTTCTGAATGCAAAGGCCCGCTGATGGGGCTGTGCTAAGAGCACAGAAATTGAGAGGTGAGATATAAGGTCCATCCACTAATCCCGGCCCCTTTAACTTCTTGCCATTCTCAGGGTCAAACTCTGGAAGTTCACCTCCCTTACAATGTACTGCCTTCACTTTGGATGGTGTTCCATGAGGGCCTTCGCAGAAAAATTGTTTCGCTTCCCTGTCAGCCTCCACCACCAAAGCCTCCAGTGCTCCAACTTTGAATATCAAAATGCACTCTCTCTCTTCTCTGTTCAACCTCTACTGGTTGGCTGTATCAGTGCAAGCAATTAGTAACAACTTCCTTGTGTATAGTGCAGTTCCACCTTCAAGAATGGCAGGCTGCCTTTAAGCGACACAGGCTGGCTCGTGCCTGTGCTCGCAGGGTGCTCCCCAGCATTTGCCAGCCAGCAGTGCATCCAGCTAAACACAAGCAAACAAGAAGATAGTGTAGAGCTACGTATTGCCAAATTACTCCTGCTGATACCTCTCTCAGCTCAGTTTTAACTTCTAACCTAATATGTTCTTTATGGGGAATTTGTTTGTTAAATTTGTTGGTGGTTTATTTTTTATTTTGGGGTGCCACGGTGGCTCAGTGGTTAGCACTGCTGCCTCACAGCACCAGGGTCCCAGGTACGATTCCAGCCTCGGGTGACTGTCCGTGTGGAGTTTGCACATTCTCCCAGTGTCTGCGTGGGTTTCCTCCGGGTGCTCCGGTTTCCTCCCACAGTCCAAAGATGTGCCAGTCAGGTGGATTGGCCATGATAAATTGCCCATAGTGTTAGGTGCATTAATCAGAGGGAAATGGGTCTGAGTGGGTTGCTCTTCGGAGGGTCGGTGTGGACTGGTTGGGCCGACGGGCCTGTTTCCACACTGTAAGGAATCTGTAAGGAATCTAATTGAATCTAAACAAGCTATATAAATTCAAGTTGTTGTATTTTATGGAGAACTAACACATTTAAAACAAAAAAAAACAGGCTAATGATTTGGCCTATTATAAATAAGCCCTTTGTTCCAAATATTAAAATTCAACAAAGATGTAATCGAGAGGATATCAAGAGGTGTGCTCCTGAAAGGAAAGTAGCTAACAGTTTAGAGGGCCCTTTCCTCCACTGAAACTGAAATACCTGCTCTGAATTTACATTTTTGATTTTTACTTCAGGTGATTAACATTGGCAATATTTCTTTTGTCAAATTAGAGAATATGATCTTGAAGAAAGTAATTGATGATGTTTGATTCATTTCCATAACTGAATCACTAGTTAATGATCAGACATCATTGGCCCAACTGAAACTTGTTTTACCATGTGATCCTTTAATTGTCAATTGAAACAGATATTATTTTCAATTCAAGTATTCACATGCTGGAATGAACCATACACATTTTGTAAAAAGGACTCTCAGCTGAAAATGAAAACAATTTGGCTTAAACACATGTATGAGTGATATTCTAAGTTTATGAAAGATTAGAAGGCATGCAGTCATGCCCGGACAGTTGGAAGTACTCAAGGATGCCCTCATAAGAATGGGGTACAATGCTCAACTCATCAGCCACCAGTTCAAACGTGACACCCCGAGAAACCATAATGACCTCTTCAGGAGAGGGACACAAGCTGCAACCGACGGGGTACCCTTTGTTGTCCAGTACCTCCAAGGAGCTGAAAAACTAGGCCATGTTCTTTGCCGTCTGCAACACATTTTCAATGAGGATGAGCACCTTGTCAAGACCCTCTCCATACCTCCACTTCTTACCTTTAAACAACCACCAAATCTCAAACAGATCATTGTTCGCAGCAAACTGCCTGGCTTTCGGGACATCTTACAACCTTGTCATGGTAGAAGCTGCAAGACGTGTCAGAGTGTCGGCACAGATTCCATCATTACACTTGGGGACACCGCTCACCATATACATGGCAGGTACTCATGTGACTCGGCCAAAGTTGTCCATCTCATATGCTGCAGGCAAGGATGTCCTGAAGCACGGTACATTGGGGAAACTGAGCAGAGGCTATGTCAATTGATGAGTGGACATGGCACAACAGTCAGACAGGAGTGTTCCCTCCCAGTCAGAGAACACTTCAGTGGTGTGGGTAATTCAACCTCGGACCTTCGGGTGACCATCCTCCAAGGTGGACTTCGGGACAGCCAACAACGCAAAGTGGCTGCGCAGAGGCTGATAGGCAAGTTCTGTACCCATGGGGATGGCCTTAACCGGGACCTTGGGTTTATGTCACACTATAGGTCACCCAACCGCACTAGACACACACACACGCACACACACTCCTAAAGACCAATAGGCTCAAATGCTATCATACTCTCATGCACCCTCTCACAGACATATACCCCATTACACACAAACTCATGCACAGAGAGACACTCTCACAGACACTCATAACCACACCCCCATCCCACACGTGTGCCTGCACATACATGCACACACACACACACGTTTGTGGGGTGAATTTGTACTTGCAGATTTACATTTTATTTTGCTCAAAAACTGTATGAATCAAGGAAGATTCTGTAAATCCCTTTTTTAGATTCGAATCAGTCTGAACATTGGGGCACAGATGACCTCACATTCAGTGCATTATCTGGACCACATGGCACCTAATGTAAAAGTTTGCTTGTGAATGTAACTTTAAAAGAGTTCTAGGATTTACATATGAAAGAACTGAAACCAACATGCACATTTTAAAAGATGAGACTTAACAAACAATCCAGGATTTTTTCAATATATAATTTCAGTTATATCACACTGTAAACTTTTGCTATAAATACTGCCCTACGATCTTATACTCCACAACCACCTGTTGAAGGAGCAACGCTCCGAAAGCTAGTGCTTCCAAATAAACCTGTTGGACTTTAACCTGGTGTTGCGTGATTTGTTTGCAGTTCCAGAATCCACATTATAGGAGGGATGTGACAGCTTTGGAGAGTGTACAGAGGAAAACTAGCAGGATGTTGCTGGGAACTAGACAGATTCAGTTAGATTAACTGAGTTATTTTCCAAAGAGGAGATTGAGACAGGAAAAATCTTTTCTCCTTGATAGAGGTACCAATGACAAAGAGGCAGAGATAAAAATTAAGGGACACAAGGTTTACAGGAGGTGAGAGAGAAAACGTTTTCACCCAGAGGGTGATGGGAATCTGGAACTTATTGTCTGTAATGGTGGTAGAGAAAGAAATTATTATACAGTTAAGAAATACTAAGATTATGCTCTTGCAATATCAAGGCATGAAGGGTCGAATGCTGGAAAATGGGATGAGAATAGTTATGTGGTTGTTTCTAACTAGCTTGAATGCAGTGGTCTCAAGGGCCTCTTTCTGTGCTGAAGGTTCTATGACTATAATAGATACAAAGAGAAAACTCATGCAGGTCCTATGGGAGTATTCAAAGTTCAGCAGAGAACATAAAGGAAGCAATAAGGAGAGGAAAGAGCGAGTAAGAAAAAAATACCGGTGAGCAAGGTTAGGGAGAATCCCAAGATGTTCTCCAAATGTATCAAGGGATGAGAAAATCAGGGAAAAAGTTGGGCCCGAAACAGGAAAGTTTGCATGGAACTGGAGGATATTGGCAGAGCAGTAAAAAAAAAGTCAAAGTTCTGCAGCACGGAGACAGGCCCTTTGGTCCAAACTGGTCCATGATGACCAAAATCCACGATAACCATACTTCCCAGCACTTCGCCCACATCCTCCTTATTCTTTCCTATCAGGTATTTGTCCAAATGTCTTTTAAATGTTGATAATGTATCCACCTCAACCACTTCCGCTGGCAGCTCATTTCATATGCACACCACTCTGTGTAAAAAGTTTGCCCCTCAGACTTCCTTTCATTCATTCCCCCCTCATCTCCGATTCCCCAACCCAGGAAAAAGACTAAGTGCACTCACCCGATTGATGCCTCTCATGATCTTGTACACCTCTATAAGATTTTGCACCCCCCCCACCCTCCTGCAGTCTCTTATACTCTAACTAAAAAAAACTCCTGGCTTATCCAGGAATTGAGTCCAGGCAACATCATTGTAAATTTTTTCTGCACTCTTTCCAGTTTAATAACATCCTTCCGATAACAAGGTGACCAAAACTGAACACAATACTTGAAGTACAGCCTCACCAACATCCTATATAACTGCAACATAACTTCCCAACTTCTATATGCAACGCCCTGACTGTTGAAAGCCAGTGTACCAAAAGCCTTCTTCACTGCCCTGTTTACCTTGACTACACTTTCCGAGAACTGTGAAACTGAACTTCAAGATCCCTCTGTTCCTCTATACTCCATAAGGCCCTATCATTCACCATGAAACTTCTACCTTGATGTGACTTTCCAAAATGCAACACCTCACACTATCTATATTAAACGGTTGGGCACGGTCCGGTGGCTCCATTGTTAGCACAGCTGCCTCACAGCGCCAGGGTCCCGGGTTCGATTCCAGCCTTGGGAGACTGTCTGTGGTTTGTACATTCTCCCTGTATCTGTTCTGGTTTCCTCCCACAATCCAAAGATGTGCAGATCAGCTGAACTGGTCATGTTAAATTACCCAGTGTTAAGTACATGAGTCAGGGGGATATGAAGGGGAATGGTCTGAGTGGGTTTCCCTTTGGAGGGTCAGTGTGGACTTGTTGGGCCGAAGTGCCTGTTTCCATACCGTAAGGAATCTAATCTAAACTCCATTTGCCATTTTTCAGCCCACTTCCTTGTAGCTGATCAAGGTCCTGCTACAATTTCTGATAACATTCCTTGTTGTTCATGATACTGCCCATTTTAGTATCATCAAACTTATTAATGACTTTCATCCAAATCATTGATATTGACAACAAACAGTAACAAGCCCAGAACCGACCGTGAGGCACTCCACTGGTCACAGGCCTCCAGTCTGACAAGCATCCTTCCACCATTACCTGTGCTTCTTACCATCGAGCCAATTTTGTATTCAATTTGCCAGCTGGCCCTGAATTCCATGTGATCTAACCTTCCAGAGTAGCCTACCATGTTCAACCTTATCAAAGGCCTTACTGAAATCCATATCGACAAGATTTACCATGCTGCCCTCGTCAACCTTCTTGGCCACGTCATAGAATTCCTACACTGTAGAACCAGGCCCTTCAGCCCAATAAGTCCACACCGACCCTTCGAACAGTATCCCACCCAACCTACTCCTCTACCCTATTACTCCACATTTACCCATGACTAATGCACCTAATCGACACATCCCTGAACACAATGAGCAATTTACTACGGCAAATTCACCTAACCTGCAGATCTTTGGATTGTGGGAGGAAACACAAACAGACACAGGGAGAATGGGCACACTACACACAGAAACCCAGATCCCTCGCACTGTGAGGCAGCAGTGCTAATTTCTGAGCCAACCACATCACCCTTCATCAATTTATCCATTGCTGCATGTAGCAAACTAAAAACAAAGAAAATTAAATTTTGCACATCGCACAGAGTAGAGAAAACACATTTAATCATATTTCTTGAGTGCATCTATATAACGGTTTATCAATACTCATCATATGGGGCAGTTAAGAATACATAAAGGATTATTAGTTGTGGCAAATATTAAAAGAGGAGAAATGCTGGAGCGGTGAGAAAAAGTTAGGCCAAAACTGTGCGCAGTTCTCGTCACTGGGATGGAGTAATTTCACTATCAATGCGGCTAGATGAGCTCAGATAGTTTTATTTCGAACAGAGAAGGCTGAGAGAGTTTTGATTGAAGTGTATAAAGATTATGAGGAACATGGAGAGAGTGGATAAAAAGCAGCTGCTTTTGAAAAGCAGGGAATGAGTCAGAGTGACAGAGATTTACAAAACAGAAAAAGGCCCTTCAGCCGACTGCATCTGCAGCAGTCAAAAACAAACATCTAATCATTTTAATTCCATTCTCCAGAACTTGGCTGTAAGCTTTGGCATCGCAAGTGCACATCTGAAATACATCTTAAATGTTATGAGGTTTCTGCCTTTAATGCTCTTATAGGCACTAAGCTCCAGATTCCCACCACCCTCTAGATTTTCCTCACATTTCCTCTTAATGTTCTGCCCTTCACCCTAAATCTATGCCCCTCAGTCATTGATGCCTCCATTAAGGGGAAAACCTGTTTTCTGTCTACCTGACTTATATCCCTCATCATTTCAGACATCTCATACATGTTACCTCTCAATGTCCTCTACTCTGAAGGGAAACAACCCCAGTCCAAGCAACATCCTGAAAAAACTCCTTGTTGCACTCTCCAGTGCTAGCATAACCCTCCTATGATATGGGTTCCAGGACTACACACGATACACTAGTTGTGGCCTAACGAATGTTTGAATTCCGTATAACCACCTTGCCTTTATCTCTATGCCTTGACTAATAAAGACAAGTATGCATTATGCCTTAACTTGAGAGACACCAAGGTCCCTCTTATCGTTGGTGCTTCCCAGGGACCTACTATTCATCATGTGTGGCTTGTCCTATGGTCAGCGAAGAATTGAAAATTTTGCAAGCACCCTTGCTATTTCCTTCTTTGTCTCACCCAAGAATCGAAGACATTTTAGCAGAAAAACTGGCAAACACAAGCACAGAAAAGATGCCAAATTTGAGGACGAGATTTTATTTGGGTGAGGGGGAGTCAGTGGTAAATGTTTCAATTTTGAGGGGAGGATGTATATATATATGTGTGTGTGTGCGCGCGCGCGCGTGTGTGGGGGGGGGGGGGGGGTTGGGGGTTTCCAGTGTATTTGTGTGGTGAGTATCTGTGCATGGTGAAAGAATTAATATGGTGTGTGAGACAGATTATGAAGATGCTGGGGTTGTGGGAGAGGAGGCTGCAGGTCAGGGATGCACGGAAGCAGCAGGAATGCGCACGTTGAGGATGGGGTGGATGCGGGCACAGTGTTCTAGGTGGTGTACAGGCAGTGGGGGAGCTATGGGAAAGCAGATTGTGCTCGTTTGTTTGGGGGATCTGGGCTGTGCAGGGACGTGCATCATACAGGTCTACGATCCATCTATGGTGACGGGGGTGTTGCCTACACCCAGGTGTTGACAGGATAAGTGTGGGAGAAGAGATGGTGCTTACGTGCGGGGAGTGTGTTGCACGGACTGTGCGTCGTGTTGCGCAGGTTGTGCATAAGTGTGGGGTGGGTACAGGGTGGGAGCTTATGTGTGGTTGGGTGCTGTGTGTTTGCGCAGGGCGCATGCATCTGTGCTATGCAGGTTGCGTGTGTGCCTGTTGTGCCTCTGTGCAGGCTGCGGGCATACCTGTTATCTGTCATAAGGGCTGCCTGCATGGGGTTTTTGAGGTGTGTGCAACTGTGTGGGCATGCTTATGTGAGGTGGGTGTGTGGGGGGGTTGGGGCACTGGGGTTCACTTGCTTGTGGGGGTCTACGTGTGGAAACATGTGCGTGTCCTTGCGTGCAGATAGGGTGGAACAGTTATGTGTGTGCATGCAGATGGAATGCAAGGTGTGTCGGCTGGGTTTGTCTGAGGTTGTATGCACATGGGGATGAGGTTGTACACATCTGTGTATGTTTTGCATGTAGTGTACATGTGTGATTAACTGCATGGTGTGCTAGAAGAGTATAAAGGAAGTAGGAGTATACTTAAGAGGGAAATCAGGAGGGCAAAACGGGGACATGAGATAGCTTTGGCAAACAGAATTAAGGAGAATCCAAAGGGGTTTTACAAATATATTAAGGACGAAAGGGGAACTAGAGAGAGAATAGGGTCCCTCAAAGATAGCAAGGCGGCCTTTGTGTGGAGCCACAGAAAATGGGGGAGATACTAAAGGAATATTTTGCATCAGTATTTACTGTGGAAAACAATATGGAAGATATAGACTGTAAGGAAATAGATTGTGACATCTTGCAAAATGTCCAGATTACAGAGGAGGAAGTGCTGGATGTCTTGAAATGGTTAAAGGTGAATAAATCCCCAGGACATGATCAGGTGTACCCGAGAACTCTGTGGGAAGCTAGAGAAGTGATTGCTGAGCCTCTTGCTGAAATATTTGTATCATCGATAGTCACAGGGGGGGTGCCGGAAGACTCGAGGTTGGCAAACGTGGTGCCACTGTTTAAGAAGGGCGGTAAAGACAGGCCAGGGAACTACAGACTGGTGAGCCTGACTTCAGTGGTGGGGAAGTTGTTGGAGGAATTCTGAGGGACAGGATGTACATGTATTTGGAAAGGCAAGGACTGATTAGGGATAGTCAACATGGCTTTGTGTGTGGGAAATCATGTCTCACAAACTTGATTGAATTTTTTTGAAGAAGTAACAAAGAAGATTGATGAGGGCAGAGCAGTAGATGTGATCTATATGGACTTCAATAAGGCGTTCAACAAGATTCCCCATGGGAGACTGATTAGCAAGGTTAGATCTTATGGAATACAAGGAGAACTAGTCATTTGGATACAGAACTGGTTCAAAGGTAGAAGATGGAGGGTTGTTTTTTCAGACTGGAGGCCTGTGATCAGTGGAGTGCCACAAGGATCGGTGCTGGGTTCTCTACTTGGTAGAATGATGGAGGGTTGTATTTCAGACTGGAGGCCTGTGATCAGTGGAGTGCCACAAGGATCGGTGCTGGGTTCTCTACTTTTTGTCATTTACATAAATCATTTTGGATGCGGGCATAAGAGGTACAGTTAGTAAGTTTGCAGATGACACCAAAATTGGAGGTGTAGTGGACAGCAAAGAGACTGAACAAAGAGACTTTGGAGTGCAGGTTCTTAGCTCCTAGAAAGTGGAGTTGCAGGTAGATAGGATAGTGAAGGTGGCGTTTGGTATGTTTTGCTTTATTGGTCAGAGTATTGAGTACAGGAGTTGGGAGGTCATGTTGCGGCTGTACAGGACATTGGTTAGGCCACTGTTGGAATATTGCATGCAATTCTGGTCTCCTTACTATTGGAAAGATGTTGTGAAACTTGAAAGGGTTCAGAAAAGATTTACAAGGATGTTGCCAGGGTTGGAGGATTTGAGCTACAGGGAGAGGCTGAACAGGCTGGGGCTGTTTTTCCTGCAGCGTCGGAGGCTGAGGGGTGACCTTATAGAAGTTTGTAAAATTATGAGGGACATGGATAGGATAAATAGACAAAGTCTTTTCCCTGGGGTCGGGGAGTCCAGAACTAGAGGGCATAGGTTTAGGGTGAGGGGAAAAAGATATAAAAGAGACTTAAGGGGCAACTTTTTCATGCACAGGGTGGTACATGTATGGAATGAGCTGCCAGAGGATGTGGTGGAGGCTGGTACAATTGCAACATTTAAGAGGCATTTGGATGGGTATATGAATAGGAAGAATTTAGAGGGATATGGGCTGTGTGCTGGCAGGTGGGACTAAATTGGGTTGGGATATCTGGTTGGCATGGACAGGTTGTACCGAAGTGTCTGTTTCCATGCTGTACATCTCTATGACTCATCGTGAGTGCGTGTGTTGTGTGTTTATGGTGTGTGTATGTGCAAGGTGTGCTCTCTTGTGTGGTGCATATATGTGTATGTATGGTTTCTGCATGTATTTGTATGGTGGGGGAATGGGGTGCATCTCCTTGTCAGGGGGTTAATTACATATGTGCATATGTATGTGCGGGCATGGGTGTGGATGGGATTGGATAGTTTATGTATGGTCTGTGTGTGTGCAGATGGAATGAGTGGGGGGAGTGGCAAGTTGGTGGGTCTGTCTATCTCAGTGTATGTGGTATGTATGGTGTGCGCGCATACGTGTGGAGTCCATGCGTGGGGATGGGGTTGTGCACTCAGTGTGCGCGTGTGCCGGTGAGCTGCATGTGTATGGAGGGGTGTGCACATGTTTAGTTGAGATGCATGGGTGTAGAGGGTGTGTGCAGAGTGTGTGCGCGCAGAGTGTGTGCGCGCGCGCGCAGGTGTGTGAGTGTGCGCGCGTGCGCAGGTGTGTGTGTGTGTCATGTGTATAGTACGTGCATCTCCATGCTAACTGTGTATAGGGTTTGTATGAATGTGTCTGTGTATAGGGGATGTCCATGAGCATGGGGGATTCCGTGTGCGCTTGTATATGGTATGGCGTATATACGGGTATATGTTTTTACATGCCTGGAAGGTGTGTATGGGTGCGAGTTTGCATAGGGTGCAGGAGGGGTGTACATGAGAAAAGTGTGTGCATATGGGAAATGTTATGGTGTATGTCTACTGTGTATGTGGGGAGTCTGTGTATGGGTTGGGTGCAGGATGTGCATGACATGTATGGTTTGTATGCATGGTGCGTGTGGGATGCATGTTTGGGGCATGCACATATGTGTGGAGTGTGTGGGGAGAGTGTGGGGTTTGAATGTGGTGCTCGCAAATGTGGTGGGGTGGTGCATGTGTATGTATGGTGTGTATGTATGTGTATGGTGCATGTGTATATCAATGTGAAGAGTCCCTTTAAGCATATGTAATGCACATAAGGTACATGTTAGGGGTGTGCATTTGCGTAGGGTATGTCGCTAGGTTGTATCCTTGAAATGTGTGTCTACATGCACGTGTACATCTATGGTGTGCATGGAGGGGAGTGCACATGAATGTGTGTATGGTGTGTGTGGTGTTTGTGCATGCATGTGATGTTTGTGCAAGTACTGTGTGTATCTCTAGTCTATGTACATGGCGCATGACTATATTTATGGCACGTGCTATGTCTATGATGCATGCGTCTGTTGTGGTTATTTGCATGTTTGGAGAGATGCACATGCCTGGTAAGGTTGTGCATCTTGTGTGCATGTGCGTGTGCACGTACACACACGTGCAGGGGGAGCATGTATGGGGTGGATGGGTGTGTGTATATAAGACTATAGGACACTGGAGCAGAAATCTGGCCATTCAGCCCAACAATTCTGCACCACCATTCAATCATGGCTGATAAGTTTCTCAATCCCATTCTCCCCAAACCCCTTGATTCTAAAGAACTTCTTTATCGCAGTCTTAAATATACTCCGCCATCTTCTGTGGCAATGATTTCCATAGATGCACCACTGTCTGGCTGAAGAGGTTTGGCGTACGGTATGTAAATATTGTGTGTGCATGAAGTGTGTGGGGTGTGTGTCTGAGTGTTTGTGTACAGTGTGGATATATGTCTTAGACATGTATTTGAATAGTGTGTGTGGGGGATGCATGCATCAGCTTTCTAAGGTTTCTCAACATGGCCCAGCTTTTGATAATCTGGTCATCGGACTACTGGAAAAACACTTGCTTGCTGGCTGGGACATGCTCATTTTGCTCCAGGCTCTTGAATTTCCTTTCCCTGGGAAACATGAGCCCCTATGCTTAAATGACTGTTGCAACTGGATGCCAGGAGCCCATTTCCTCCCACAACCATCCCTGCTCTTGGGATAAAATTCCGCAAAGAGTCAACAAATAGTGAAAGTGTAAAAGTTAAATTTTAAAAGCAAGACAACCATTTGATGACATGAGACATTACCACGTGTAAGCAAAAAAACGAGAAGCGATAATAGTCCTCCAACCTTGAAGCATGCACCTTAATTCAGTTTTCTAGTTATGAATGCCAAGTAACAATAAAAATCTTGGCTCCAGTCAGGTGGGAATCCTTACATGGAATGTATTTAGAATCATAAAATGCCTATACTGCAGAAGTAGTCCAGTTGGCCCATCAAGACTCAATCAATCC
The DNA here is from genome assembly GCF_004010195.1 of Chiloscyllium plagiosum. Lineage (NCBI taxonomy): Eukaryota > Metazoa > Chordata > Chondrichthyes > Orectolobiformes > Hemiscylliidae > Chiloscyllium > Chiloscyllium plagiosum. The sequence continues at coordinate 69,805,633 of NC_057713.1, forward strand.
TTTGAGGACCATCTCACCTAGAATCCACTCTTCACCCACCCGCCCCTCCCCCCTCCCCCCCAACCTATTCTATCCCCCTAACATTGCACTTTCATTGGCTAATCTACCAAACTGTACATCCCTGGATACTATGGGTAATTTAGAATAGCCAATCCGTCTAACTGCTACATATGGGAAGAAACCCATGCAGACATGAAGAGAACATGCAAACTCCATAGAGTCACCTGACGCTCGAAGCAAACATCGGTCCCTAGCACTGTGGGACAGCTGTGCTAACCATTGAGCCACCATGCCACCCAAATTACCTGGTTAAGAATTGCATCTATTACAATCACATTCAATGGAACACACTGTTTGGGGACAAGTCGTCTATTGTTATAAATTATTTGAGAACATTTTAAATTCCATCTCAATTTTATTTAAAAATAACATGAATAATGTATACTTTGAAAAAAAAATCTCTCATGCATTGCATGTTACTTCCAGTTCTGTAAGATTACAATCATCCCATGGATGAGAGGTAGATATTCATCCGAGGTTGAGGCAAATCTGGTAGGTCTTGTTTCACTGGCCTTGCAGCACCTATAGTGCCTGATATTTACTGCATTCAATACAATTAACCATCCAACAACACCCATTTTGCACAAATGCTCAATATGTTAAGGTTTATAGGATCCTTGGGTTTACAAGTAGAGGCAAAGAGAGTAAAAAAAACAAGGAAATGATGCTACATCTCTACAAATCATTGTGTCCAGTTCTAGTACCTTATTCAAGGAATGAGGTTAAAGCCCTGGAGAGACTGCAAAGGAAATTCACTAGAATGACACCAGGAATGAGGGATTTTAAATACACGATTTAGAGATGACCATACTGAGGTGCTCAAAATTACAAATAATTTTGACAGGGTAAAATGGGATATTCTCTTTCCACAAGTTGGTATGTCAGCAACCAAGGGTCACAATTTTAAGATCGTTGGCAAGAGAAGTAAAGTGAGATGAGGAGATACTTCTTTACTCAGTTGTTAGGATTTGGAATGCACTACCTGGGTGAATGGTGGAGGCAGGTTTCAGAAGAGAGTTAGATATAAGCTTGAAAGTGAAGTTAGATGGTTACAAAGTTAGGGGTGGAGAATGGAACAAGTCGGATAGCTCTTTTGGGAGCTGCTGCAGACACAATGTGTAAAATTCTATGATTTTATGAATTTCAATCTTTCATTCTTTTAAAATTTATACATGCGCAATTTACAAATGACTTGATAAAGATTTTGTTGCAAAATATAAATTAATACCAGAACACACTTACCTCCCAGTCTGCCAGCAATGGAACGTTGTTGGAATTCTCATTCATTTCTGACTTCTCATTCTTTGTGACGACCATGAATCCTTGCTCCTTCACTAACTCTCCAGCTTCATCACCATATAATTCTGGAGACCATTGCACAAAGAAGGCATATAGATGCTCAGCCCTGAAAACAAAACAGTTTCCACTGTATAAATTTCAGCAAATTTGCTTGGGACTGTATTCAGGACAGTTCAACTAGAGTTTATGGACAAGCCAGACAGAAGAAACTGCACTCTGAAAGAACAACATATCCTCAAGATTCACAAAATCAGAAATCATTTACACTTCATTTTACTAATTTTAAATTCAATATATTGAAATGTGGGACCTACTGGTCGAGAGTTACAGACATACAAATTTGGGTATTACCAGGCCAGTCATGAACTGCAACACCAACAATCAAAAAACAGGATAATTCAACTGCTAACCCATCACCTTCAAACCCTGCCCATGGCTTGTTGCGAAGGAAACAACACATTGATCAAATACATCAGGTGTGAATCACACAGAACAAGGCAAATTGACTTCAAGATTAACCAATGACTTGTATTGGTGTTTGACAAAGTTGAAGATGCTGGCAAAAGATTGGTCCCCAGTGTTAATCCCTGCAGTGCCACTGGACATAGGCTTCCAGTCACAAAACACCCTTTGATCATCACCCTCTGCTTCCTGCCACTCAGCTAGTTCTGGACCCAAGTTGAAAAGTTCTATGGATCCCATGGACTTTTATCTTTGCTATTAGCCTCCCATGCAGGAGACCATCAAAAGCCTTGCTGAACCCCAAGTTGGCCACATCGAATGCACCTGATCACTCCTCAAAAATTCAATTAAGCTGGTCAGACATAACCTCCCCTTAACAGAACAATACTTTTGGGGTTCTCCTGTGGCACAGTGGTAGTATCCCTACCCACAAACCAGGAGGCCCAGATTCAAATCCTACCTGCTCTGGAGGTGTGTCATAACATCACAAAACATGCTGATTAGAAATCTATATTAATTTTTGTTAAAAAAAACACAATTTAGTGGGCTTTATAATTCAAATTAGTTAAAGAGCATGGCCAGTAATTTGTGCTCTTTCAGGATAGTCAGTGGATTCAATGATTCGAGTTGGTTAAGGACAGTCACCAGCCCATGCTAAAGGTTCACGTGCTCCAGAGGTGTGTCTAAAAAAGTTGATTAGAAAAATAGACAAAAATGGAGAGTCACTGGGATTTAATGCTGAGAGTTTGTTAAGGAAGGAATCAGAGGGACCCTTTTGTGGTGCAGTGGTAGCATCTTTACCCCTGGACTGAGGAGCCCAAGTCCAAATCCCACTTGTTCCAGAGATGTGTAAGAACATCTGCGAACAAGTTATAGAGTCACAGAATCATAAAGATGTACAGCATGGAAACAGACCTTTCGGTCCAACCCATCCATGCCAACCCAATCTAGTCCCACCTTCCAGCACCCAGCCCATATCCCTCTAAACCCTTCCTATTCATATACCCATCCAGATGCCTTTTAAATGTTGCAATTGTACTAACCTCCACCACTTCCTCTGGCAGCTCAGTCCATATACGTACCTCTTAGGTCTCTTTTATGTCTTTCTCCTCTCACCCTAAAACTATGCCCTCTAAGTTCAGGACTCCCCGACCCCAGGGAAAAGACTTTGTCTAGTTACCCTATCAAGCCCCTCATAATTTTGTAAACCTCTATAAGGTCACCCCTCAGCATTCGACCCTCCAGGGAAAACAGTCCCAGCTTGTTCAGCCTCTCCATATAGCTCAAATCCTCCAACCCTGGCAACATCCTTGGAAATCTTTTCTGAACCCTTTCAAGTTTCACAACAACATTGCGATAGGAAGGAGACCAGAACTGCACGCAATATTCCTCGCATTTATCTGAATTAAACTCCATCTGCCACTTCTCAGCCCATTGGCCCATCTGGTCACGATCCTGTTGTAATCTGAGGTAACCCTCTTCGCTGTCTACTATACCTCCAATTTTGGTATCATCTGCAAACTTACTAACTGTACCTCTTATGCTCCCATCCAAATCATTTATGTAAATAACAAAAAGTAGAGGACCCAGCACCGATCCTTGTGGCATTCCATTGGTCACAGGCCTGAAAAACAACCCTCCACCACCACCCTCCATTTTCTACCTTTTAGCCAGTTCTGTATCCAAATGGCTAGTTCTTCCTGTATTCCGTGAGATCTAACCTTGCTGATTAATCTCCCATGGGGAATCTTGTTGAACGCCTTACTGAAGTCTATATAGATCACATCTACTGCTCTGTCCTCATCAATCCTCTCTATTACTTCTTCAAAAAACTCTATCAAGTTTGTGAGACATGATTTCCCACACACAAAACCATGTTGACTTTCCTAAAAATTCATGGAGGAGGGTCAGTTCAGAACCATATCTTTCCCGAGGACTGGTCTGTCAAGCGCCTTCCTGTCACTCGATCAGTAGAAAGGGTTCAACAGGATTGATCATTATTCCCTACTTGGGACTCTGTGGGATGCAGCTTATTGGCCAGATCTGACTTGTATACTGATATAGTGTGTCTGAATAAAGTTAACCGGTCCCTTACGGCATCCCTTCACTTTGGAAGGGGTGTGTTTCAGGGCTGTCCCTTGTCCAGCCAGCTTCATTTCCGCTGCAAGAAGCCTTTCCTCCTTATGTGGAGGTGGTTGTCAGGGTTGATCTGTGTGGGCCAGGCATGGGAGTGGTTCTTTCGGCCTATGTCAGTGATGTACTCCCCTGTTCACCGACCTGGCTGACCTGGGGAGGATGCACGACTGCAAGGTGGTGTACTCAGCACTGAAAACAAAAAAAGAGTGCTTTTGCACACCAGTTCGAGGATGCTGAGGTAAGCGATTGAATCCCATTTCTGCATAGTCCCATTTGGATGGAATTTCACATTGGCCCGAAGGTCCTAAACTTCCCTCAGAAATCTGCGCCTCACAGCCTGACTCACTTCCTTACTATATTTTGTGTTATTTAGGCAGATAAAGTGGAGGTTCTTGTATAGGTCGCTGCTGCACACCATCCATCCACTGTGACACTTACATTCGTCGCCTAGATACACCTTACTTGCTGCCATGCGGCAGGGATCCCCAGTGGAGGGTTCTCTACATTGGTGTCTGCCCTGTTCCCATCAGGGATCTGGGCAGAGGTATTGCAGCAGTTCATTGGATTCCCAGCCAAATGTTTGTTTTGCAGCGATGTGGAGTCTCTAGGCCTTGTACATATTGGTTATGGTCACCTACACTTCCTTTTTAGTTATTGGGAAAACCTTTGATTGTGTTTTCGGTTACACTTCAGCCCCACACTCATGGTATGGAGGAGTACAGCAGATTGGAGGATCTCCTTGTGAGTCTTCTCCTGGGCATAGCCAGGCTGGTAACAAACAGGTACATGCAGTGGAGCATGGAGGGGGCCATATCTGCAATCTGCCCACCCCTCTTCCGTTCAAGCCCAAGTGCCATTTGAGATGGAGCATGTAGCGTCCACCAGTACTGTTGACGTTTTTGGGAGAGATGGCTGCCACGGGGGATGCAGTGCTTTACTTCCCCTGCCAATTCCATTATGACTTAGTCTCTTTGTTCTCGCCCTAGCTCCCTGGCCACACACTTTAAGGACAGCATTGCCTTAGCAGGCTTTGCTTATTAAAGTTTAATTGGCCACATGGGTGTTCTCCTGGTGATGGTAAAAAAATGAATATTAAAGTACATAAACAATGGGATCTTTTTACTGTGTCACTGAAAATATTATACACAGCCATGAGTGATTTGGGGACAAACATAAGCACTACTCCTGGGCCTTCTTGTGTATAGTGGTAGTGCCTCTGCTCTGGATGAGGGAGGCCTGGTTTCAAGTCCCACCTGCTCCAGAAAGTGTGTAATGTCAGATCTGAACATACTGAGTAGAAAATGGGTGAAATAAGAAAAAGGAAGGTGCCAGCGGGGCCCTCTTATAGCACAATTGCCATGTCTCTACCCTGAACTGAGGCACCCGGGATTTAATTCCAACCGCTCCAGAGGTGTGTAATAACAGCTCTGAACAGATGGATTAGAAAATAAGTATGGTGGAAAGTGAGAGGGCTCTTGTGGTTCAGTGGAAGCATTCTTACCTCTGAGCCAGGAAGCTTGGGTTCAAGTAATAACATTTCTGAGCAAGTTGATTAGAAAATATCTATGATGCAAAGTGTCAATTGTCATGTTACAGTGATATTGTCCCTACTTCTGATCAAGGAGGCCAAGGTTCAAGTTCCACCTGCTCCAGAGATGTGCAATAACATCTCTGAATGTTAGTTAGAAAAATAGGTTAAATAAAAAAAGATAGCTGTTGCACAGAGGCAGTGTCCCGAACTATAAAGTTCCACTTGCCCCAGAGGTGTGTAAATACATCTCTAAACAGAATGATTCTAAAAAGAGGGTCCTTATGGTAGAGAGGCAATGTTTCTACCTCTTAGGCCGGAGGCCCTGGTTCAAGTCTCAAGAGGTACAAAGTAACATCTCTGATAGGTGAATTAGAAAAATAGCTTAAATAAAAATATAGAGGAAGTCAGTCATTAAAAAAAAAGGGCGTCAGTAGGTCTTCTTGTGGCAATGTCCCTGCCTCTGATCCCAGAAGCCCGGTTTGAAGTCCTACTTGCTGCAGAGGTGTGTAATAATATCCCCAAATGGGTTGATTACAAAAAAAAAAGAGGTTAAATGAAAAGATAAGGGTGTCAGTGGGGTTAATGATTCTTGTTTGTTAAAGAGAGTCAGCAAGAATTTGTAAAAGAGAGATCATGTTTCCGTAATACAATTGGATTTTCTTTGCTGAAGTAACTAAGATGTTTGTGAAACTACAGCAACAGTGGTACGGATTCAAAGATATCATATAATGAAGAATCAAATGAGAGGCGGTGTTTTTGAAACAGAAGTGGTTCATGAAATGGCTGGGGAGGAAGGTGGGCAGCAGCTGGAGAGAAAATAAAACTGGTTTTGGACTGAGAATAATGAATCATAGAATGATAGACAATGGTGTTCCCCAAAGGTCACAAAGGAAAGGAAGGCAGTGGTGTGGAGCTAATGTTACTAGATTAGTTATCCACAGCTCCAGGTTAATGTTCTGGAGGCTCATGGGTTCAAACCCCACCATACCAGATGGTGTTTGAATTCAATAAAAATTTGGAATAAAATGTTGGGCTATTTGTAAAAACATGTGAAAACCATGAGGTTCATTAAATCCCTATATTCTTCTTGCCCTGTGGATACTTAGGATTGGGCCTTGCTCACTACACCCACATTCCATAAAGAAGTAGTTAAGATAAGGAGTAGACTCATCCCCTTTCAGTCTGCTCTGTTTTTTTATTAAGTCATAATTTCTTAGGGAACTTGAGTCCTGTTGAAAAAAAGTCATTTGTCAAAACTTTACATCTTATACAGATCAGAACAATTTGCAAGAAAAGTAAAGGGAAAACAATATTTATAATGTATAGGAGAGTGCTGATTTCTTGGCAAGTATTCTGATTTGAAGAGACATTACCACAAAGAATGCACTAGATAGAAAATGACTGACAGTTAATTGCCAAGGTTAGTTTAAATTTTAACCCAGGCAAGTTGATTCTAAGTGGTCAACACATGTATATGTTCTGGAAAATAGAACAGTGTGTATACATACTGTACCTGGCTCAAGTCAACAAAAGGTGAGCACCATTCTCTAATTCATTTCATAAGGCAATGCTCGAGCATGACATGATGGGCCAAACTGCTTATTTTTGCAGTGACCATTCTATGATTTCAATCTTTATCCACCTAATATTTCAAGAACCGAAGGTGAAACTGGCTACTTATAGCTTCTTCATTTAACAGAGCTGTGGGTGAAGACAGATCTATTAACCTTCAGCACTGCTGGAAATATTGAACAGTTCAATGCAGTTTATTTATCACAGCTACTGCATAGGTCACAGGAATTCAGCCATTCAGCGCATCAAACCTGTTTCAGCATTTAACATAATCAAATATTTCAATGCCTTTTACTCACAAAATCCCCGCACCCTTTATGCCCGTTCAGGATCAAATATTCATCAACCTATACCTTAAATATACTCAAAGGCTGAGCTTCCAAAGCCCTTGGAGGCAGATAATTTGGAGGCTTCACAACCATCTGAGTAAAAAAAACAAATCACTTCAGTCATAAGTGGCATTCCCTTGTTCTTAAAATTGGTCCTATTTTCACCAACCAGGGAAAATTTCTCACCTGCATCTACCCATTTTATTCCTTATAATATTTAGTTGGTTTCAATGAGATCATTTCTCATTCTTCAAAACTCTTGATAATATTGCTACAGTTTGCCCAATTTCTCTTCATACACAATCTCACCACCTCAGGAACAAGTCTGCAGAATCTTTGTTGCACTTCCTTCATGGGAATGATCTCTTTCCTGAGATAAGGGGACTGAAACTGCACTCCAGGTGTGGTCAAACCAAAGCTCCATACAACGTAAGCAAGTCTTCATTACTGCTGCACTGAAATCCTCTTTGGACAGTTAAACAATCCACTGGAGGAGACGGCACAACAGAGATCCCCATTCTCTATGGTGGGCGGGGGGAAGTGTAGCATATCATTGCAAAAGATAAGGTTGAAACATTTTCAACAATTTATAGCAAGAAATGGGATATGAATGATTTATTTCAGCCTCTCCCAGCATCACAAATGTCAGTTTTCAGTCTATTTGATTCACTCCACAACTATCAATAAACGGCTATGACAATGGTTATGGGCTCCAATATCATTCCAGTAGCAACAAAACTAAAGACTGATGACATGCACCCCAGAATTAGTCACACCACTAGCCCTATTGGGCTGATCCAGTATACAACTGCAACACTGGCATCTACCTGACAATGTAGAAAATTGCACAGATATGTCCTATACAGAAAAAGCATGACAAATCCAAACCAGACAATTAGCACACATCAAACTAGTCTCGAATATCCGTAAAGTGATGGATGTTATCAACAGTATCATCAAGTAGGTCTTGCTCAGCAATAACTTTCTCACTGATGCCCATTTTTGGATTCCTTGGTCATTTAGCTTTTGACCTCATTACTGTCTTGGCCCAAATAGGAGTGAAACTCCTGAGGCTAGATGAGAGTGAATGTCCTTGCCATGATGGCCATACTTTATTTAGTGTCGCATCAAGAACCCCAAGCAAAACTGGAGTCAGTGGGGATAAGCAGAATACCCTCTGCTATAGTTGGAGTCGTTCCTGATACAAAGGAACATGGTTATGGTTGTCATCTTAGCTCAGGACATCCTTACACCCCATCTTTTTAACCTGTTTCATCAGTGGCCTCTCCTCCATTACGAGGTCAGAAATACAAATGTTCACTGATCACTGCACAATGTTCAGAACCATTGTAACTCTTCAGATACAAAAGCACTTCATAATCATATACAGCAAGACCTGGGCAATATCCAGGCATGGGCTGAAAAGCGGCAAGTAACATTTGTGCCACCCAAGTGTTAGGCAATGACTATCCCCCCAAAAAAATCTAACCATGGCCTCTGACATTCAATGGCATCAAGATCTCTAAATCCCCAACTATTGTCATCCTGGGGTTTTACCATTAACTAAAAACTAAAAAGTGGACTAGTCATAGAAGTACGGCGACTACAAGTACTAGCCAGGGACTAGGAATCTTGCAGTGAATAATTCATCTACTGACTCCCAAAATCTGTTCACTAGCTACAAGGCACAAGTTGGGAATGTGATGGAACACTCAAGAAGCTTGACACCATAGCTTAACTGTTATCACACTGACAAACATTCAGTCCCTCCACCACTTACACTCAGTAACAACAGTGTGTATCATCTACAAGATGCATTGCAGAAAGTTGCCAAGGCTCCTTAGACTGCACCTTCTAGACTCACAAATGTCACTATTTGGAAGGAGGAGGGCAGCAAATACATGGAAATATCACTTGCAAATTCCCCTTCAAGTCACCATCTTGACTTGGAAATACGTTTCTGTTCCTTCAGTGCCACTGGGTTAAAATTCTGGAACAAACTCCCAAACAGCATTTGTGGGTATACCAACACCAAATGGGTTCAATCGTTCAAGGCGGCGACCCACTACAGCCTTGTCAAGGGCAATTAGGGATACGCAATAAATACAGAGGAACCTCGATTATCGAATATCAATTATCCGAATTTCGGATTATCTGAAGCAGATTTCAAGGCCCCGATAGAAACATTACATTAAAAAGGTATTTCAACACTGATTGCGTCTTTTGTTTACAATGATTAAAAATAAATCCGACTTACTGAAATGCTGCTGAGAACAGTCCTGGACATTAATAGGAGCCCAGGCACAGTCTCCAAATGACTGACTGCCCGCCCTCTCTCCGCCTACACTTTCACTGGAGTTCTACACATGTGTGCGTGTGCATATATATATATAATGATGGTGTGCGCGCGCACACACTGTTGGATTGAAGGGGGGGGCAGACCCGGGGTGATGCTGAACAAGCCCTGAGACAGAGAGAGGGAGCACTGAATCAATTAACTTAACAATCAATTATCCGAACAAAATACTGCTCACCTATCTTGTTCGGATAATCGAGGTTCCTTTGTACTGGCCCAATCAGTGACACCCACATCCTGTGAATTAATTACAGGAAAAGATAGTCAAGGAGGGTTTCCCGTTGTTTGGTTCTCAGACCACTGAGCCCAGGCTAGTGGTTCTCTGACTGAACTGGATGTATACCACCAGTACTACAGTCATGGAAATGTGTGTCACTCATTATGAATAGATATTCAAAGTACATTGTTTAACCTAAGGGTAACACAGACAAGATAATTACGAACAAATCCAGCAGGAAATGAGGTAACATTTCTTTCTGAGAACAATTGGAATGTGGGATTCAATACCACAGGAAACAATTGAGGCATCAAACAGAAAATGATGGAAAATACTTCCAGGCCAGGTAACATCCTTGGATAAAGGAACAGGTTGAACTTGTTCAGTTATTGTGGCAAAAAAACTTAAGATACTTCCAAAAGAAAACTAAGACAAGTTCATTAGAGAAAAGGGAATAGCAAGATATTCAGGGAGGCTCAAAACATAAATAATAGACAGTTGGAAGCCAATTGGCCCCTGCAACCTGTTTTGCCAAGAAGCAAAATCATGGCTGATTTTGTACCTTTTCACCTGTATTAAACCCATATCTTTGAATTCCCTTCAGAGTTTAAAACATGTGATCTCTGTCTTAAACACTCTTAAAGGCTAAACATTTACCATGTGCTGGGGTTAAGCATTCAAAAGCTTCATACTTTTTTAAATGAGGAAGGTTCTTCTGCTCTCAAATGTCAATGGCTGATGCCTTATTTGAGATTCTGACTTCATGTTTGGGCTCCAGTCAGGGAGAGACATCCTCAGCAATTGTGCTTTCAAGCTCCTTAAGAACTTATTAGACTACATCTTATTCATCTAAACTACAAGGAATACAGGTTGGGTATGCACAGCCTATCCTCTTGTAACAGCCTGCACATTCCAGGAATCAGTTGATTTCCCTTCACTGCAAGTACGCCTTTTCTTGGGTAAGCACACCAGGTGTGGCCTCACCAAAGCAGACTCTAGTTTTAGTAAGACATCTTTAATCTTGTACTTTGGCAGAAGGCTACCATAGTATCTCCTATTCTCACTGCTTGCTGCATCTCCATGTTAATCTTCTGCAATTCATTTTACAAGCACACCTAGGTCTTTCTAAAAGCAAAAGACATACCGTTACCGTTGTAAATATTATTCTTTTGAATAAAGTGGATAATTTCATTTTGCCAGATTATTTCTCTTGTGAGTCCACTCACCCAACCTGTCTCATTCCCTCTTGGGCTTCTGAGTGTCCTCTCACCATTTACTATTCCATCTCTGCAATATCAGCAGACTTGGACATATGTGCTCAGTACCCTCTAAGTTCTTATTAATGATGGTTAAAAAGTTGGTGATCCTAGTACAAATGACTTTCAATCTGTAAATATACGATTTATTTGTACCGCCTATCTTACTCTTCACTAATCAAGCTTTGATCTATACCAATCATCCCAGGAAGCAAAGGAATATACTGTTACTATGCAGTAGCAACACAAATGGTGTTTGCCACTGACTAGAAATGTTGCTGTCCAGCCAAAATGATATTCTGCCTATCATACAAATGAATAAAGTGGCAGATAGAAGTTTGGTGCCAGTTATTTAGGCTATACAATCCAAGAGTGTATCAAACAGCACATTCATTCAGCTGTCTGTTACAAACATTTTACTGACCATACCCAACCAGCCCATGCTGCAATAGTAAACCGCAGTATTTAACATTAGATGGAATTCTGTAAGTAGACATTTGCTGGTGAACCCCAAGTTTGTGAAGAATTATACTAACAACCAATTTGGGATTATCAGTTAGGCTTGCAGTGTACTCATGTGTACAGGAAGTTAGGAGATAGCGAGGAACGCAGATGCTGGAGAATCAAGAGTCGATGAAGTCTATTGGAAGTTACACATCTTAGTACACAGAGCACTATTCGTTGCAAACAGAAAGAACACGTATATACACTCTTTGACCAAACAACTTCATTTTAAATGAAAATCAAGTTTGGCAGTCAGCATTGTCAGTCATTATTAACTGAGGGCATTCTCCATTGTATTTCCTCGACCAGAGTTCACTAGTCAGCCAGTCAGCACTCTTCTCTCAGCATATATGGTGTCTCACCTTTATTTTGGTATTTCTTACAAACTGTTGTCTTGATGAGTGCAAGTTGTGCCTTTCTCACAAAGACCACCAAATGCTTATTGTGATGACCATCTAAAATCTGGTTCTGTGTCGAATTTGGAGTCATGTCTTTTAACTGTTCTGTACATGCAAAATGAAACTTTATAGTTTAGAATCTGAGGGACAACGTGAGCTATAAAGAATGAAGTTCAATTTACATACAGATTCATGATACAATAACTTTGACAAAAGCCTGATGCAAACATTTAACTGCTTTAAGTGTTCTTCACAAAAATGATGCAAACTGTTGGTCTGCAATCTCTCCCAAACTAAGAATCGCACTCAACGACCTCCACTTTCGCACTCCCTCACCCACAATCCCAACATTTTGCTCTTAGTTCACACAAAGTCCGAAGCAATAGAAATCTGGGGTAAAGTTTGAGAGCACGACCTTAAAAAAATATTGGAAATACAAACAACTCTAATAAAGCCAACATCCCCATTGCTGTAATTGATAAATGTTGAACATCCCCAGGTTGAACAGTATTTAGCATGGCACTTGCTGATGATTGCATCACAGGTTAATTCAGTGGGCAACATGTGGGGAGCAAGGGTCTGGCCCAAATAAGAAGTGATCATTACATTTTCTAAAGAACATAAGAACTAGGAGCAGGAGTAGGCAGTCAGGCCCTTTCTGCCTGCGCCACTTCAATGATGCCAAGGTTGATCTTCGAGGACTCAAGGAGAAAGTGAGGACTACAGATGCTGGAGATCAGAGCTGAAAATGTGTTCCTGGAAAAGCGCAGCAGGTCAGGTGGCATCCAAGGAACAGGAGAATCGAAGTTTCGGGCATAAGCCTGAAGAAGGGCTTATGCCCAAAACGTCGATTCTCCTGTTCCTTGGATGCAGCCTGACCTGCTGCGCTTTTCCAGCAACACATTTTCAGCTTCGAGGACTCAGATCCACTTACCCGTGCTCGTACCATATCCCTGAATTTGTTTATTGTTCAAAAAATATTTAAAATCATTTACTGAAATAGCGTCAACTACTTCACTGGGCAAGGAGTTCCACAGATTTACAACCCTCTGGGTGAAGAAACACCTTCTCAATTCAGTCCTAAATCTGCTCCCTCTTGTCCTAGTTTCACCTGCCAGTGGAAACATCTTCTCTACTTTTTTTTTTATCTATTCCCTTCATAATTTTATATGTTTCTATAAGATTCCCCCCTAATTCTTCTGAATTCCAATGAATATAATCCCAGTCTACTCAGTAAGCCAACCCCCTCAACTCCAGAATCAACCTAGTGAAACTCCCCTGCACCCCCTCCAGTGCCAGCACATCCTTTGTCAAGTAAGTAGACCAAAACTGCACACAGTATTCCAGGCTCGGCCTTACCAGCACCCTGTACAGCTGCAACATAACCTCCCTGCTTTTAAACTCAACCCCTTTAGCAATGAAGGACAAAATTTCATTTGCCTTCCTAATTACTTGCTGTACCTGCAGGTCAACCTTCTGTGATTTATGCTGAAGGACACACAGATCCCTCTGCATAGTAGCACGCTGCAACTTTTTACCATTCAAATAATCCTTTTTACTGTTACTCCTACCAAAATGGATGACTTCACATTTATTAACATTGTATTCCATCTGCCGGACCTTTGCCCACTCACCTTATATATCGATGTTCCTCTGCAAAGTTTCACAGTCCTCTGCACAATTTGCACTGCCACTCATCTTAGTGTCCCCAACTCCAAATCACTTACATAAATTGTGAACAATTGTGGTCCAAACACCGATCCCTGAGGCTCACCACTAGTCACTGACTGCTAGCCAGAATAGCACTCAGGTATCCCCACTCATTGCTTCCTGTTAGTCAAGAATCCTCTATCCATGCTAATATTTTACCCTGAACATCATGTATCTTCAACTTATGCAGCAGCCTCTACAAACAGCTGAGACAAAAAGATTTTGCAAATTATTCAAAAGTAGAAATCAGACTGAAAAATTAAAGAAAAAGCTTTTCACAATGGAATACAGATGAGTTTTATAACTGTTAACCTGTTAGACTGTTCTAATGATCTGTTAGACTAGATCTGGAATATTAATTTTCAGTCTACACTACTGTATTAAGTGAAACTGTTGCAACTTGGACTTCGACGTTTTGGAAATTATAAGTGTTCAAGATACAAGTAAGACAAGGGAGGAAGTCGCAAGATCACTTGCGAAAATTTTGTATTCCTCTCAAAGGTGCCAGAGGACTGGAGGACAGCAAATGTGGTACCACTGTTCAAGAAGGGAGCATGGGATAAACCACAAAATTACAGGCCAGTCAGTTTAACTTCAGTGGTGTGAAAATTATTGGAAGCAATTTTGCGGAACAGAATTAGTCTGCGTTTGGTGACACAGGGACTGACCAAGAACAGTCAGCATAGCTTTATGAATGGAAATCATGTCTGACCTACTTGACTGAATCTACTGAAGTAGTGGCCAGGTGTACAGAAGAGGACATTGCTTCTGAAGAAGTCTACTTGAACTTCAGCAAGACATAGATAAGGTCCTGCATATGAGAGTGATGGCAAAGGTAAGACCACATGGGATCCAAGAAAATTTTGTGAGTTGGATCCACAATTGGCTGTGTAAGAGAGAGTGGGTAATGGTCAAGGCCAACTTGAAGACTGCGTCTAGTGGGGTCCCACAGAGATCAGTGTTGGGGCTCTTGCTGTTTGTGGTTTAGACTTGAATATAGGAAGGTTGACCAGTAAGTTTGCAAATGAAACAACAATTGGTGGTGATAAATATTTTAAAAGATGGGCTGATCAGTGGCAAAAGGAATTCAATTGAGATAAATGTGAGGTAATGCACTAGGGTAGGACAAACAAGGCAAGGGAATCCATGAAGAATGGTAGGACCCTGGAAAGCACAACATCAGGAGGAATTTGTTACACATGTCCCTTAAAGTATCAGCACAGGTGGATAAAGTGGTTGAGAAGGCATACAGCATATTTGTCTTAATTATTCAATTCAGAGTTGAAGGCCACAGATGCTATTCTGGAACTGTAAAAAATTGTTGGTCAGGTCACAGCAAGAGAAAGTGAGGACTGCAGATGCTGGAGTAAAACCAGAATTGAAAAGTGTGGTGCTGGAAACCCTGCCCCTCCAATCGCCACCAGGACAGAACCCCACTGGTCCTCAGCTTCCACCCCCACCAACCTCCGGATACATCGTACCATCCTCTGTCATTTCCGCAACCTCCAAACAGACCCCACCACTAAGGATATATTTCCCTCCCCATCCCTATCAGCGTTCCGGAGAGACAACTCCCTCTGCGACTCTCTTGTCAGGTCCACACCCCCCACCAACCCAACCTCCACTCCCAGCACCTTCCCCTGCAACCGCAAGAAGTGCAAAACTTGCGCCCACACCTTCCCCCTCACCTCCCAAGGCCCCAATGGATCCTTCCATATCCATCGCAAATTCACCTGCACATCCACACACATCATTTACTGTATCCGCTGCACCCAATGTGGTGTCATCTACATTGGGGAGACAGGCCACCTACTTGCGGAACGTTTCAGGGAACACCTCTGGGACACCTGTACCAATCAACCCAACCGCCCTGTGGCTGAAACTTTAACTCCCCCTCCCACTCCGCCAAGGACATGCAGGTCCTTGGCCTCCTCCATTGCCAGACCCTGGCCACATGATGCCTGGAGGAAGAGCACCTCATCTTCCACCTAGGAACCCTCCAACCTCACAGCAAGAGAACTGTGTTTAGTTCTGGAAGCCAATTTATAGGAGGGATGTGATATGAATGCACTGGACAGGCAGTAGAAATTTATCAGTATGTTGTCTGGGCTGGAGAATTTCAGTTATGAAGTGAGATTTAGCAGACTGGGGTTGTTTTCCTTAGAACAGAGGAGATTGAGAGGGGACACAATTGAGACATATAAAATTATGAGGGGCAGAGATAGGGTAGACAGGAAAAAACATTTCCCCTTGATGGTGGCACATGGTTAGGGTTAGGGTTAGGGAGAGGTTAGCCCGACCGTGTCCTTCAGATAACTGAGGTTCCTCTGTACACATCTAAGTCATTCGTAAACATTATGAATGCTTCTGTCTCTACCAAACTTACAAGCAGTGAGTTTCAGATTCCTCACATATGCTCTAAACCTTCTGCACCTTACCTTAAATCGGTGCTTCTCGTCATTGATTCTTTCACCAAAGGTGAAGGTGTCTTCCTGTCCATCTGCATAAGTTTATTTATCTCAAGGATTGAACAAGAATGATAAAATATGATATAGATAGAGTCATAGACTTCTACAGCAGGAAGATCAGGCCCTTTGGTCCGAACCAACCAAAATGCCCATCCACGCTCATCCCATTTCACAGCACTTGGCCCATATCCTTCTAAATCTTTCTTATCCATGTATTTGTGTCAAATTCCTTTTAAAATATTGTTCATGTACTCACCTCAAAACATTTCTGCTGGTATTTCATTCCATATTCGTACCACCCTGTGCAAAAAGCTTCCTCTCAGGTTCCCTTTTATTCTTTCCCCTCTAACCTTAAACTGATGCCCTCGCGTCCTCGATTCCCCAGCCTTGGGAAAAAAACTGAGTGCATTCACCCTAACCATGCCTCTCATGAATTGATACACTTTTATAACATCCCCCCTCAGTCTCCTACGCTCTAGCTTGTCCAACCTCTCACTGGCAACATCCTTCTAAAATTTCTTCTACACTCTTTCCAGTTAAGTAACATCTTTTCTATAACAAGGGAAGCAAAACTGAACACAATACTCCCAGTGTAGCCTGACCAACGTCCTGTACAACTGCAACATAACTTCCCAATTTCTATAATCAATGCCCGGATTGATGAAGGCCAGTGTGCCAAAAGCTTTCTTCACTGCCCTGGCCACCTGTGACTTCACTTTCAGAGAATGATGCACCTGAACCCCAAGGTCACATTGTTCCACTACACTCCTTAAGGCCCGACATTCACCATGGAACTCCTACCTTGATTTGACTTCCATAATGCAAGACCTCACACTTGTCTATAGTAAACTCCATTTGCCAATTCTTGGCCCACTTCCCCAGCTGATCACAGTCCTGCTGCAATTTCTACAATACCACCTATTTTAGTTTTATCTGCAAATTTATTAATCATGTCTTGCACATTCTCATCTAAATCATTGATATAGATAACAAACAGCAATGGGCCCAGCACTGACCCCTGTGGTAACACCACTAGTCACAGGCCTGCAGTCTGACAAGCATCCTTCCACTTGTACCCTTCGCTTCCTGCCATCAAGCCAATTTTGCATCCAATTCGCCAGCTCCCCGTGGATTCCTTAATTTTGCATCCTTAATTTTAACCATGAGGTACACTAGAGCATGATTAGAGATGGTAATCGTAATAGATGCTACCAAATCCAGGGTTACCGCAGGGGTCAGAGAAAAAAAAAAATCAATGCTAGTGTGACATTTGCACGGATTGGAGAAAAACGTAAAATCCCTACCAGTAGGCTGGAGACACCTCCAGACATCCACCAACCCTAACTCCCCACACAGACCTGAGGTTATGGGCCACTGGGAGATTGAACAAAAATGGCTGAAGGAGCTGCACAAAATGGCTTCTGCATTGCTAAATTAGATAAAATGGTTCCTTGTGCCTACATGACGAGCTGGTTCCCTGCATCTACGTGACTAGCTGCAGCTAGTGTCTAAAGCTATATCAACAACTAACCACTAAAACCACCAGGATGAAGAAGTAGTTAGATAAGATGAGGAAATACTAACCACACTGCAAGCTGCGAGTCTTTATAGAGGGAGCAATTGTTCCACAGAAAGGGCACAGCAGACATGTGGAGACTGTATAAGCAGTTCTTGCGAGTGATGCACACTTTTATTCCTCTGAGACAGGTAAGAATTGGTAAGGTTAAGGAACCTTGGATGATGAAAACAGAGGAGCTTCTCGTCAAAATGAAGAATGCATCTTATGTAAGGTGGAGGAGGCAAGGATCGAGCACAGCTTTAGAGGATTACAGGCTTGCTAGAAAGGAGCTCAGAAATGGACTGAGCAGAGCCTGGAAGGGGCACGATGAAGACTTGGCAAATAGAATTTAGGAGAACCCAAAGACATTTTACTCATACGTGAGGAATAAGAGAATGATCAGAGAGAAGGGAGGGCTGATCAGGGATAGCGTAGGGAACTTGTGCGTGGAGTCTGAGCAAATAGGGGAAGCCCTAAATGAGTATTTTGCTCCGGTTTTCTCTAAGAAAGGGACCTGGTTGTGAATGAGAACTTTGAGGAGCTGGGATACAGGCTTGACCAGATCAAGGTTGACAAAGTTGATGTACTAGAAATTTTAGAAAACATTACGATTGATAAGTCCTCAGGGCCAGACCAGATTTATCCTAGGATGCTCCGGGAAGCGAGAAAGGAGGTTGCTAAGCCGCTGGCGAAGATCTTTGCCTCCCCACTCTCCACGGCAGTCGTACTAGAGGATTGGAAGGAGGCGAATGTTGTTCCTCTTTTCAAGAAGGGTAATGGGGAAATCCCTTGCAATTACAGACCAGTCAGTCTTATATCTGTGGTCAGCAAAGTTTTGGAAAGAATTCTGAGGGATAGGATCTATGACTATTTGGCAAAGCATAGTGTGATTAAAGGTAGTCAGCATGGCTTTGTGAGGGACAAGATCATGCATCACAAATCTTATTGAGTTCTTTGAGGTGGTGACAAGGCAGGTCGATGAAGGTCGGTCAGTGGATGTGGTGTATTTGGACTTCAGCAAGGCATTTGATAAGGGTCCCCATGGTAGACTCATTCATAAAGTCAGGAAGTATGGGATACAGCGAGACTTGGCTATCTGGATTCAGAATTAGCTGGCTGACAGAAGGCAGAGAGTGGTTGTAGATGGAAAGTATTCTGCCTGAGGTCTGTTCTTGTGCCTCTGCTCTTCGTAGTTTTTATAAATGACTTGGACGAGGAGGTTGAGGGGTGGGTTAGTAAATTTGCAGATGACACAAAGGTTGGCAGTGTCGTCGATTGTATAGAGGGCTACTGCAAGCTGCAGCGCGACATAGGCAGGATGCAGAGCTGGGCTGAGAAATGGCAGATAGAGTTCAACCTGGATAAATGCGAAGTAATGCATTATGGAAGGTCGAACGCGAATGCCCAATATAGGATTAAAGACAGGATTCTAGGTAGTGTGGAGGAACAGACAGCTCTGGGTGTGCAGGTACATAGATCCCTCAAAGTTGCCACCCAAGTGGAGAGGGTTGTTAAGAAAGCATATGCTGTTTTGGCTTTCATTAACAGGGGGATCGAGTTTAAGAGCCGCGAGGCTTTGCTACAGCTCTACAAGACCTTGGTGAGACCACACTTGGAATATTGTGTCCAGTTCTGGTCTCCCTACTATCGGAAAGATACAGAGGCTTTGGAGAGGGTGCAAAGAAGGTTTACCAGGATGCTGCCTGGACTGGAGGCCTTGCCTTATGAAGAAAGGTTGAAAAAGCTTGGACTTTTCTCTCTGGACAGAAGGAGGAAGAGAGGAGAACTGATCAAGGTGTACAAGATAATGAGAGGAATAGATAGAGTCAATAGCCAGAGGCTCTTCCCCAGGGCAGGATTGACGGGTACGAGGGGTCATAGTTTTAAGATATTAGGGGAAAGGCATAGAGGAGACGTCAGAGTAGATTCTTTATGCAGAGAGTCGTGAATGCATGGAATGCGTTGCCAGCGTTGGTGATGGTGGAAGTAGAGTTATTAAGGACATTTAAGCGACTGCTGGACAGGCACATGGACAGCAGTGAGTTGAGGGGTGTGTAGGTTAAGTTACTATATTTTACATTAGGATTCAACCTCAGCACAACATCATGGGACAAAGGGCCTGTTCTGTGCTATACTTTTCTATGAAATACTAATCCACACTCTTCAAAGCTGTGAATCTTTGTAAAGATGACATAACCATTATGATTTAATTTGTTGTTAATCAATATTATTGGTTCAAGTAACTACCCATGAAGTGATATCATATACTGATTGGTTGTTACTATATGATCATGCTCCATGTCTGATGATGAATAATGTATATAAAACTTATGCAAACTCTAAGGTTGTTTGATTCTTTTGATGCCAAGAAGTTGTCATACTTGTGGGTGAATCAGAGTCTGCCAACCCGGAGCTGTAACATACAATAAATGATTGTTTGGATGTTAGACAAAGAGTCATTTATAGGTGTGTTTATTGACCGATCGTGGATCGTGGACCCCTAGATCATCAGACTATTTAGTTTGTACAGAGGGTATCGAGGGACCTTTGGGCAACCTGTCTACTGCAGGATCCATGAGACAGTTAAAATATCCCCCTATAATGATGTGCCGGGACTCGAGATTTATCAGTTTAGAAAAAGTGTCTACCAAATATTTAAGGGGATGAACTGGAGGGCAATAAACATTTAAAACACATACCTTTAAGAATTACAAACCTCCCGTGTGTGCCTTTAACACACACTAACAAATTAAATGGGAGATTCTTCCTAACCAATATAGCCACTCCCCTACTTCTGGTATTAAATGATGAAAAATAAACTCAGTCAAAGCCATTCTGCTGTAATTTCAGATGCTCCTTGTCATCCAAGTGTCTCTCCCATAACAAAGCAATAACCACCTCCTTTCTAAGACTAAACGAGAACGTTCTTCCCCTTAATTGGTGAGTGACTTCCCTTGGTATTCCAGGTACACCATTTAATCAAGTCATTAGCCATAACCTTCTGCAATAACATTTAAATTCCAGAGAGGAGGAACCCGAACCATAAACTGGTGAGCCTTAGTGTCACATGATCCACCAAATGTAAAAGCTACATAAAGGTAAAACCACTACATTTAACAAACCTATAAAACTATTGAAAATTAAAACCAAAAACCAAAAAATAAACCAACATATAAAGCGCCAATAGCGCTGAGTAGGGGAACTCACCCCCTGCCCAGAGGGGGCAACTACTCATCCCAAACTGTCCATAAGTCGGCATCTAACCATCCCAGTCACCTTCACTTCTCCCAGCTAGAGTCGCACCGCAAACACAAGCAGAAAAGAGTAAACACCCTACTCAATAGAGGAAAAAAAGGTAAAGATAAAGCTCCAACCAGACTTCCTCCGTTTCTTTTACAAAACGATAAAGACATACTCAAACAACACTACTTATACATACTAAAATTGTTCAAATTAGGTTAATTTGTCCACAAAGTCTCTTGCCTTCTCCGATGTGTCAAAGAGATGTATGGATCCATCTAAGGTGAATAGTAGCACTGCCAGATAACTCGGAGTACTGAATCCCAAGCTCCCTCACTTTTCTCTTGACACCGTCATAAGATTTTCGTTTCTGGATCACCGCCGCTGAGAAGTCCTGAAAGAACATGATCTTATAGCCCTCGGATATTAGAGCCTTTGGATCCTTCCCCTGGACTCTGAAAGCCTCCATGGACTCTCTCCTTATCCCGGTAATGATGGAACTGCACCAGGAGAGGACAAGGACGTTAACCCAGACCCGAGTGCCGTGCTGCAACCCGGTGAGCCGTCTCTATCTTCAATCCTCTCATACCAGTCTCCAAGTCAAAGAATTTTGGCAGCCAGTCCTCAACAAATTCTGCTCACCTTCCTTACCCTCAGGCAGATCAATGATCCAAATGTTTTTTCTCCTGCCCATGTTCTCAAAATCATCCATTTGATTGTGCAAATTATGGACCTGCATCTCCAGGGCTTGGATTCTATCCTTGGATGAACTAGCATCAGCTTCCATCACTGTGACCTTGTGCTCCACCTCATCTGTCCGCTTCTTCAGGTGTCTCAGCTGCTGCTCGTGCTTCTGCATCATGAGAGAGATCGGAGCCAGCTTCTCTTCAATCTGTTCCCCAAGCATCTCACGAGATTTCATGAGCTTGTTCACCAGGGCCTGGAAAGTAATCAACTCAGAGGATCCTGCAGGCTGAGCTGCAGACCCAGCCTCAGATGCTCTTCCTCCCTTTTCCGGCATCTCTGAATGGCTGGAAATGCAGATAGGTTAACTTTCAGAGGTTTCTTGGGACTCCATGATCTTTCCAGAGTCCCAAGATATCGTGATGGTCTGGGTTGGGAAGGTTAAACGTTTGTCCTGCTTGTGCTGCGATGCAGAGCTCTGCAGTGCAATCTTCTTAGATCACTGCCATCTTGGATCTCCCCAAAAAGTTTTTTTTAATTAATTGTTTGCAGCCCATAAACAGTGTCTAGCTTATTTCTAACGTAATTTTAAAATTTTAACTTTTGGTTCAATGCCACCGATTTCTCCAACCATCTTGAACAAGGCTCTAGTATAGTGCTATTGCATAAATAGTTCATTTGCTCCCTCCACCACGTGTTATCTGCCCTCATCTTATGACTATATAACTTGATGTGTACCATCACAGAAAACAGACTTGTAGCTTCAGAATAAAGTTACATATCGAATCAACTTGCTACTGGTAGCAAGTTTCCTTCCCAGAAGCAAACTAAACAAATTGAGGTTTAACATAGAACATTACAGCGCAATACAGGCCCTTCGGCCCTCGATGTTCCGTTGCCCTGTCATACTAATCTGAAGCCCATCCCACCTACACTATTCCATGTACGTCCATATGCCTGTCCAATGACGACTTAAATGCACTTAAACTTGGCGAATCTACTACCGTTGTAGGCCAGGCATTCCA
Organism: Chiloscyllium plagiosum; assembly: GCF_004010195.1. NCBI lineage: Eukaryota > Metazoa > Chordata > Chondrichthyes > Orectolobiformes > Hemiscylliidae > Chiloscyllium > Chiloscyllium plagiosum. The sequence goes on from NC_057713.1 coordinate 69,828,438, forward strand.
CACCCTTACTCCTCTGAGTAAAGAAACTATCTCTGACATCTGTCTTATACCTATCTCCTCTCACTTTAAAGTTGTGTCCCCTCGTGTTTGCCGTCCCCATACTTGGAAAAAGGCTCTCCCTCTCCACCTTATCTAACCCTCTGATTATCTTGTATGTCTCTATTAAGTCACCTCTCAATCTTCTCCTCTCTAACAAGAACAGCCTCAAGGCCCTCAGCCTTTCCTCATAAGACATTCCTTCCATACCAGGCAACATCCTAGTAAATCTCATCTGCACCCTTTCCAAAGCTTCAACATCCTTCTTATAATGCGGTGACCAGAACTGTACACAATACTTCAAGTGTGGCTGTACCAGAGCTTTGTACAGCTATAGCATAACCTCCTGGTTCCGGAACTCAATCTCTCTATTAATAAAGGCCAAGACCCTGTATGCCTTCTTAACAACCCTGTCAATCTGGGTAACAACTTTCAGGGATCTGTGTACATGGACACAGATCTCTCTGCTCATCTGCACTCCCAAGAATCTTACCATTAGCCCAGTATTTTGCATTCCGATTATTCCGTCCAAAGTGTATCACCTCACACTTGTCCACATAAAACTCCATTTGCCACCTCTCAGCCCAGCTCTGCGTCCTATCTATGTCTCTCTGCAACCTACTACATCCTTTGTCACTATCCACAACTCCACCGACCTTAGTGTCATCCGCAAATTTACTAACCCACCCTTCTAAGCCCTCATCCAGGTCATTTATAAAAATGACAACCAGCAGTGGACCCAACACCGACCCTTGCGGTATGTTGCTAGTAACTGGACACCAAGATGAATATGTTCCATCAACTACAACCCTATGTTTTCTTTCAGCAAGCCAATTACTGACCGAAACTGCTAAGTCTCCCACAATCCCATTCCTCCGCATTTTGAATAATAGTCTACTGTGGGGAACCTCATCGAACACCTTGCTGAAATCCATATACACCACATCAACCAGTTTATTCTCATCTATCTATTTGGTCACTTTGTCAAAAAACTCAATAAGATTCGTTAGGCACGACCTACCCTTCACAAAACCGTGCTGACTGTCCCTGATCAGATTATTCTTTTCTAGATAGGATTTATAACTATCTCTTATAACCTTTCCCAACACTTTACCAACAACTGAAGTGAGACTCACTGGTCTATAATTACCAGGGTTGTCTCTACTACCCTTTTTGAACAAGGGAACCACTTTTGCTATCCTCCAGTCCTCAGGCACTATTCCTGTAGACAATGATGATTTGAAGATCAAAGCCAAAGGCTCGGCACTCTCTTCCCTTGCTTCCCAGAGGATCCTAGGATAGATCCCATCTGGCCCAGGGGACTTGTCTATTTTCATACTCTGCAGTATTTCTAATACTGCTTCCTTGTGAACCTCAATTTCTTCTAGTCTAGATGCAAGCATCTTCCTCGCCGATATTTTCATTTTCTATAGTGAACACTGTCAAAAGATATTTATTTAGTGCTTCCCCTATCTGCTCTGACTCCACACACAACTTCCCACTATTATCCTTGTTTGGCCCTAATTTAACTCGTCATTCTTTTATTCCTGACATACCTATGGAAAGCCTTAGGGTTAACCCTGATCCTATCTGCCAACAACTTCTCATGTCTCCTCCTGGCTCTTCTGAGCTCTCTTTTTAGGTCTTTCCTGACTTCCTTGTAACCCTCAAGCGCCCTGAGTTTTCACATTTTGTCCTAACATAAGCCTTCTTCTTCTTCCTGACCAGGGATTCCACTTCCTTAGTAAACCACGCTCACGCGTTTTATATTTTCCTCCCTGCCTGACAGGTACATAGTTATCTCGGACACACAGGAGCTTTTCCTTGAATCAGCTCCACATTTTTAATGAGCTCATCCCCTGCAGTTTCCTTCCCCATTCTACGCTTCCTAAATCTTGCCTAATTGCATTGTAATTTCCCTTCCCCCAGCTATAATCTTGCTCGGTAGAGTACACCTATCCCTTTCCATCACTAAAGTAAACCTGACAGAATTGTGATCGCTGTCTCCAAAGTGCTCACCTACTTCCAAATCTAACACCTGGCCAGGCTCGTTACCCAGTATTAAATCTAAAGTGGCTTCGCCCCTTGTAGGCCTGTCTACATACTGAGGAAGCCCTCTTGCACACACTGGACAAAAACTGACCCATCTATAGTACTCGTAGTGTTCCCAGTCAATATTTGGATAGTTAAAGTCCCCCATGACAACTACCCTGCCTCTCTCATTCCTATCGAGAATCATCTTTGCTATCCTTTCCACTACATCTCTGGGACTATTCGGAGGTTTTGTTCTAAGTTGCACAAAATTTGAGTATTAGTGAATAAAAGATACATTTCTATAAGCTTTCCAGCTTGTATTCATCAAGACCTTGTGAAACAGAGATACCCATGTTGCCTACCTTTCTTGTGGTATTGCAAACCAGTACTCATGCTTCCTGTCTCTCTGGGCATACTGCTGCATAGATGCACTTGCCACTGAGACAAATGTCTTCCGCATTGGCTTCCCGACTCTCAAACACAAGAACCTGTATGATCGATTCCGCCTGTTCTCTTTTGGTAAGGCAATACCTGAGATTCAATGTTAAACAAAGTTAATCCCTTTGTTTCTAACTTCTACTTAAGATATAGCAAATATACGAGATATTTTGACAGGAATTGGCAAAGGTACTATCACCAAATCGTTCATATACATCATGGCTGTCAATAGGCAAATACTCGGTCCCAGTGAGGAGCTCTGACTGACCTGTAGGTGAGTACAAGAGTCGTCCTATTCAGTCTAAGTCCACAGACGAGCATTAGACCCACAGAGGGTTCTAAGAGGAACTGTAGCACATGTTTTAAATACAGGTAAGCCGATGGGCAAGATTCAGTAAGGAATCATTGCTCCAATCATTGGATGTTTTCTTGCCTGTATTTTCTGCTGGCAGATTGTTTCTCTCTCGTACAAGTCAGTCAGTGACTGGAATACCGGCAAACAGTGTAAAGGTGAAATCTACGTTTTAACATTGTACCAAACCTTATATTTCCAGAATATGCTCATCTATCCCTTGAAGGAGACAAAACTGAGAATGCAAACCCTCAGAGGGAAAGGGTGAATACCCCAATGGAGATCATGTTTAAGACATAGCAGGAACATTCAGCAGTAATAATTTTTCAGATAAATACTTGATGGGGCCAAACAATGCATAGCAATGAGGAACATGAAAGTCTAATTAGAAAGACTGTCAGATTTCATCAGTTCAAATATACTGACATCATATACTGGTATCATGCAATAACATATAGAATCATATATCATCTTTTAAAAAAGTGCATTTTGACTTGTCAACACACCAGATGTTCAAAAACGGACTCTAAACTTGATTCTTGAGCTCACCAAACATTCTCGACTTATATCAATTGCAGGAAGGCTGGTTATCATGCAAACTGGACAGAATTCAGTCACAATGCCCTTCCATAGCTGAGCATGATGAAATGCTGATGGATATTAGCAGGGATAATTCCATAGGTTGCAAGATAATTACAGATAAAGATAAAACTGGTCCTCAGGAGAAAGTGCTAAATGGGGAAGGCTAATAATAACAAGGCAGGAATTGGACAATTTACATTGGGGAGAGCTGTTTGAGGGTAAATCCACAGCTGACGTGTGGGAGTCTTTTTAAGGCCAGTTGATCAGAGTTCAGAACCAGCATATTCCCATGGGAATGGCAAGATTCAAGAACCCTAGAGGTCAACAGATACTGTAAGTTTAGAAAAAGCAAGCCAGCTTTAGGAAACTGAAATCAGCTAAGCCCTTGAGGAATATAAAGCAGGAAAGAAAATAATTCCTTTAAAGAAGAATTAGGAAGTATAATACAGGCCCGGAAATGTCCTTGGCAAGTATGATTAAGGAGAATCCTCAGGCAATTTATAACTTATATTAGGAGCAAGGGAGTAACTCAGGAAAGGGTTTGTCCATAGAAGAACAAAGGAGGGAAGTTATGCATGGAGCCGGAGGAAGTGAGTGAAGTCCTTAATGAGTATGCTGCAACATTATTCATCAAGGAGAAGATCATGGCTGATGGTGAAATTAGGGAGGGGTATGTCGATATTCTAGGCCATGTTGTCATTAATTGGGTCATGGTGCTTAGGGCTTTTGAAAAACATTAAAGTAAACAAATTCCTGAGGGGATCTATCGCAGGGTATGGAGAGGGGCAAGGAAGGAGATTGCTGGGATCTTAACGGTGACAATTGCACCCTATTTAGCTACAGGGGAGGTTCCAGAAGATGGGAGAATAACCAATGGTGTTCCTTTATTTTAAAAGGGCAATAAGAATAAAAAAGGAAATTACAGGCCAGTGAGCCTCGCATCAGCGGTTGGGAAATTACTGGAGAACATTCTTCGGGACTCTACTTACTTGCATTTGAAAACGAATAGACTAATTAGAGACAGTCAGCATGGCTTTGTATGGAGGAAGTCTCATGTCACAAAGCTGATTAAGCTTTTTAGAGGAAGTGATTAAGATGATTAATGAGGTTAGGGCAGTGGATATAGTCTATATGAACTTTGTCAAATATTTTAGTAAAGTTCCTCATAGTAGGCTGATCCAGAAGATTAAGTCCCATGAGTTGGTAAACTGGGTATAAAATTGGCTTAGTCACAGAAGATAGAGGACAGTTGTGGAGAGGTGGTTTCCTGACTGGAGGTCTGTGACTAAGAGTGTTCTGCAAGGATGAGTGCTGGGTTCTCTGCTCTACTGCTTGACTGGTAAATTTGCTGATGACATGAAATTGGTGGAGTTGCCGATAGTGGGGAAAGTTATTAAAGGATACAGTCAAACATAGTTGCAGTTTATTCTGGACAAGTGTGAGGTGATACGTTTTGGGAGGTCAATTGCAAGAGGAAAGGATAAAGTAAATGGCAGGATTCTGAACAGCATTAACATAGAAGGGTTCAAGGTAATAGTTCCCTGAAAGTGGCAACACAAATGGATAAGGTGGTAAAGGAAGCTTATAGGCATGGTTGCTTTCATAGTTTGGGGCATTAAGTGTAAAAGTTGGCAAGTCATGTCACAGCTATATAAAACTTTAGTTGGGGTACATTAGGAATATTGTGCAGTTCCAGTCACCACATTCGAGGAAATTCGTGGAGGTTTTTAGAGACAGTGCAAGAGAGGTTGACCAGGCTATTGCCTGGATTGGAATGTATCACCTATAAAGAATGGTTGGACAAACTTGGATTGTTTTCACAAGAGCAGTGGATGCTGGTAGAAGTATATAAATTTGAGACAGGCAGAGTCTTTACTTCAGAGTGGAAATGTCAATTTTGAGAGGGCATGGGTTTAACTGAAAGGGGGAAAGTTTCAGTTTAACTGAAAGGGGGAGATGTGTGAGGTAAGTTTTCATTTTAAAACAGAAAAGATGATATATGTCTGGAATAAACTGCAAGGGGAGGTGACTAAAGCAGATTTGATAGCAACATTTAAGAGACATTTAAACATGAACAGACGGGGAAGGGAAGGATATGTGCAGGCAGACATGATTAGCTTAGAATGGCACTGTGATTGGTGCAAACATGGTGGGCCAAACCGTCTGTTCCATGTTCTACGAACTCCAGTTTACAACAGTTGAATGTGTTTTGCTGAGGCAGTCATGAGGCTGGAATTTACAGCACCTTATACCTTATCCCCAATCTGTGGGCACGATTTTGAAGGGCAGAACATGTAGATTATGACATGTAGTTGGTTAGCCCACCATCTTCACCTCTATGCCAAACCAAGTTCACCAAAATACAACAGACAGGTAATGAAATCGGCTGCCCACCCGCCGTTTATTTTTAAAAAAAGTAATAGGTTCGAGTTGACCAACCAATTGGCCAAGCATTAGTCTAAACAGACCATTAAATGGATGCCATGGGTGGTAGGGGCAGGTGAAATTCAGAAGGTCCCTTCTGTGGATAAGTTGGAGGGGGAGGGGTTGACTCCATCATTTTGGGGGAGCGCCTTGAGCTCCTTGGCTCTATGCGTTATCCTGCCTTTGTTTCTTACTCCTGTGCACCACTTTGAGGGGGGATGGGTCACAGAATACACCTGTGGCCCTGGAACTGATATAATATTGTATTCAAGTCTGCAGAGCAGGAATCCCTGATAGGGTGAATCGCCAAGATCTTTTCCACATGGTGGGAGTCCAAAATTAGAGAGCATAGGTTAAGGGTGAGGGGGGAAATATTTAAAAGGGACCAAAGGGACAACTTTTTCATGCAGAGGGTGGTGCATGTATGGAATGAGCTGCCAGAGGAGATGGTTGATGCTAGTACAGTTACATTTGAAAGACACCTGGATAGTATATGAATAGTGTTATGAAGGTGTAGTATACCATTAAGAGATTTGAAGGACTTAGCAAGCACAGACATTTGGTCCAGCAGCTAGTAGTACGTTGGGTAGTATGAGACAAAATCAACTTCAAATTCAGCCAGATTAAATTACGCCCCAAGATACAAAACTTCAATCAAGTTCGAACTTAGTATTTTGACAATATTAAAACCAATGAAACAATCTGATGCTTTGGGGTATAAAACTGAAAAAAAAACAGTTGGAGGAGAACTGCCAAGCCACCAACATATGCAGACTGCCCGCAGAATAGCTATTTTCAAGGTACCTTTATCTATCAAGCAGAAACCTGAAGAAGAAGAAGTTGGCTAGTTTTGAAATTTTAATTTTTTGGTAAATCTTAATCAAGGTTTTATTGGACCAGTATTAAGAAAGGGAAAGTAAAAGAGAAAGGAGTTGTAAATAGTTGATAGTTAATAATTCTATTAGATTTTTTAAAAAAGTTGTGAATTTTTACCTTAAATAGTGACCTTTGGGATAGTTCTTGGCCTCTCGAAATTTAACAGATTACAGCATGAGTTAAATCGTTTCTGTGCTGCTGGTTTAAATTAGGACGGTTACCGTGTCGTAACAATAGGAAGCGTCTAGAGGGATATGGGTCAAATGCTGGCAAATGGGACAAGATTAGTTCAGGATATCGTGTTGGCATGGATGAGTTGGACCGAAGTGTCTGCTTCTATGCTGTATATCTCTATGACTCTTCTCATCTCTGCACACACCAGCAGCTGCAGCCAGCAATCGCTGGACTCAGATAGCAACTAGTGGTTGCTGGACTCAAACAAGCATCAACATATTTTGCATAGTTTCAGGGTGAACTTGAGCATAAATCCCTCTGCTGAGTCAGCATGGGACGAGTCTGACTGAACCGAAGCCTTAGCTTTGAGGACAACTTTCCTGCTGCATCAGTGGATGGCTCAGGTCAAACCTGAGTGGCAATGTGCAGGGACAACAGGAGCTTGGGGTACGAGAGAACATCTTTCCACTGAGTCAGTAGGAGACTACAGGGAAGGCCTCTCTGCTCAGTCAGTGGGAAGACCAGAGTCAGACCAGACAGGAGCTTGCAGTTAATTTACAACTATTAGAATATGAAGAACCAAGAGAGAATGGATTGCCCTTGATTGGACTGGACTCCTCCAGAAATACATAATGAGGAAGTGGCCACAATATGGGGAGTATGCTGTCATGACAGGGACAAGGGAAAACTTGCTGGGGAAGTCCTCTGGAAGGTTGCCCAAGCACAGAGCTGAAAATGTGTTGCTGGAAAAGCGCAGCAGGTCAGGCAGCATCCAAGGAACAGGAGAATCGACGTTTCGGGCATAAGCCTTTCTTCAGGAATGAGGAAAGTGTGTCCATCAGGCTAAGATAAAAGGTAGGGAGGAGGGACTTGGGGGAGGGGCTTTGGAAATGCAATAGGTGGAGGGAGGTCAAGGTGAGGGAGATAGGCCGGAGTGGGGTGGGGGCGGAGAGGTCAGGAAGAAGATTGCAGGTTAGGAAGGCGGTGCTGAGTTCGAGGGATTTGACTGAGACAAGGTCGGGGGAGGGGAAATGAGGAAACTGGAGAAATCTGAGTTCATCCCTTGTGGTTGGAGGGTTCCCAGGCAGAAGATGAGGCGCTCTTCCTCCAACCGTCGTGTTGCCATGGTCTGGCGATGGAGGAGTCCAAGGACCTGCATGTCCTTGGTGGAATGGGAGGGGGAGTTAAAGTGTTGGGCTACGGGGTGGTTGGGTTGGTTGGTCCAGGTGTCCCAGAGATTCCGAAAAGACCACTCCCTCCGTGACTCCCTCGTTAGGTCCACACCCCCCACCAACCCAACCTCCACTCCCGGCACCGTCCCCTGCAACCGCAAGAAATGCAAAACTTGCGCCCACACCTCCCCTCTTACTTCCCTCCAAGGCCCAAAGGGACACTTCCATATGGTTAAGGAGAAGGGGCCTTGGATGACAAGAGCAGAGCAGTTCTCGTCAAAAGAAAGAAGAAAGAAAGCTTACTTAAGCTTGAGGAAGCAAGGATCTGGCACAGCTTTACAAGATAACAGGGTAGCTAGGAAAGAATTCAAAAATGGACTGAGGAGAGCTTGGAGGGTGCATGAAATAGCCTTGGTGGGAAAGATTTGGGGGGAAATCCAAAATCATTCTACACATACGTGAGGAATAAGAGAATGATAAGAGAGGGGCTAGGGCCGATCAGGGATAGTGGAGGGAACTTGTGCCTGAAGTCTGAAGAGGTAGGGGTGACCTGAAATGACTTTTTCACTTCAGTATTCACTAGAGAGAGAGAGAGAGAGACCTTGTTGATAGTTTGAACACCATTAATAGGCTTGAATAGATTGATAATCAGAAAGTGGATGTGCTGGAAATTCTGGGAAGCATCAAGATAGGTAAGTCCCCAGGGCCGAACCAGATATATTCAAGGTTACTACGGGAAGTGGTGAATGAGATTGCTGCGCCTCTGGCGATGATCTTTGTATCTTCATACTCCACGGGAGTAGTACCGGTTGATTGGAGGGAGGCGATGTTGTTGCTCTTTGAGAAAGAGAATAGTGAAATCCCTGGGAATTACAGACAAGTCAGTCTAACGCTGGTGGTAGGCAAGGTACTGGAAAGAATTCTGAGAGATAGGACTTATGAGTATTTGGAAAAACAGGTAGATTAAAGATAGTTAGCACGGCTTTAAGATGGGGCAGGTCACGCCTCACAAGCCTTATTGAGTTCATTGAGGATGTGATGGGAAATGTTGATGAAGGTCGAGCAATAGATGTGGTGTATATAGATTTCAGGAAGGTATTTGATAAGGTTGCCCAAGGTAGGGACACTCAAAGTTAGGAAGTATGGGATACAAATTTGGTTGTCTGGATACTGAACTGGCTGGCATAAAGAAGATAGCAAGTGGTAGTGGATGGGAAGTATTCCGCCTGGAAGTTAGTGTCCTGCAGGGATCTGTGATTGGGCCTCTGCTCTTTGTAGTTTTTACAAAGGACTTGGATGAAGAAGTTGAAGGGTGTGTTAATACGTTTGCCAATAACAAAGGTCAGTGGTGTTGTATAAAGTGTTGAGGGCCTTTACAAGACATTAATAGGATGCAGACCTGGGCTGAGAAGTGGCAGACGGAGTTCAAACTGGATAAATGTAAAGTGATTCATTTTGGGAAGTCAAATTTGAATGCTGGATACAGGATTAAAGATAGGATTCTTGGCAGTATGGAGGAATAGTGGGATTTTGGCATCCATGTACATAGATCCCTCAAAGTTGCTACCCAAGTTGATAGTGTTGTTGAGGCGATGTATGGTGTTTTGGATTTCATTAGCAGGGAATTGAGTTGAACAGCCACAGCTCTATAAAACCCTGGTTAGACCACACTTGGAATATTATGTCCAGTTCTGGTCACCTCATTATAGGAAGGATGTAGATGCTTTAGAGAGGGTGCAGAGGAGATTTACCAGGATGCTGCCTTGCTTTAAGAAGAAAGGCTAAGTGAGCTAGGGCATTTTACACTGGAGAGAAGGAAGAAAGAGAGGTGACTTGATAGAGGTATTCAAAATAATGAGAAGTATAGATCGAGTAGATAGCCAGAGACTTTTTCCCAGGGCAGAAATGGCTGTCAGAGATGTACAGCATGGAAACAGACCCTTCGGTCCAACCCGTCCATGCCAACCAGACATCACAACCCAATCTCGTCCCACCTGTCAGCGCCCAGCCCGTATCCCTCCAAACCCTTCCTATTCATTTACTCATCCAAATGCCTCTTAAATGTTGCAATTGTACCAGCCTCCACCACATCCTCTGGCAGCTCATTCCATACACATACCAACCTCTGCGTGAAAAAGTTGCCGCTTAGGTCTCTTTTATATCTTTCCCCTCTCACCCTAAACCTATGCCCTCTATTCTGGACTCCCCGACCCCAGGGAAAATACTTTATTTATATTATCCATGCCCCTCATAATTTTGTAAACCTCTATAAGGTCACCCCTCAGCCTCCGACACTCCAAGGAAAACGCCCCAGCCTTGTTCAGCCTCTCCCTGTAACTCAGATCCTCCAACCCTGGCAACATCCTTGTAAATCTTTTCTGAACCCTTTCAAGTTTCACAACATCTTTCCGATAGGAAGGAGACCAGAATTGCATACAATATTCCAACAGTGGCCGAACCAATGTCCTGTACAGCCGCGACATGACCTCCCAGCTCCTGTACTCATTACTCTGACCAATAAAGGAAAGCATACCAAACGCCTTCTTCACTATCCTATCTACC